>NC_141136.1:189479438-189631753 GCF_053477565.2 Lygodium microphyllum
GGCACCACACAAAGTACCATTTTCTAGTGGTGTTTTATAGCTCAACAATGGTAAAATACCACAATAGTCTAAACATGAAGAACCAATCATAAATGGTGACGTTTAATGCCAAATACCTCTTAAAAATGGTCTTCCATTGCTAAAAGTGGATATTTACCTCTAAAAAGTCATAACATACTACTAAAAAGTGGTACCCACCAAAGTAGTCCACTAATAAGTCATTCGAACCACTAAAAAGTGGGAATACACCAATAAATAGTGGTACTCAGGACAAAAAGTGGCACCAATCACTAAAGTAACCACTACTAAAAGTCGATAACCACTTCTAAGAGCTAGTAACCACCACTAAAAAGTGGTGCCAATCACTAAAAGTTGGTAACCACTAATAAAAAGTGGTCCATAAAAAAGTAGTACAAACTACTGAAAAACAATACCTGCAATTAAAGAAGTCATACAAATAACAATAATCTGGACTTCTAAAAAGTGGGTACACTAGAAATGATACCCAAGTTTATGTCAACCCTATCCTTGAGATCTCTTCTAGGTAGAGCTTGGCCATGTGCTCAATCAACCTTACTTTGGAATCTCTTTGAGACAGAGCTTGGCCATGTCTCTACCACTTAAAAGTGGTGTCTTATAACTTGTAGGATCACTTTTTAGTAATGATGCTCCCACTTTCTAGTTATGAAATTCAACTATTTAATGGTGATTTTTACTTTTTCTCCTTGTAAAACACCAACAAAAAGTGGTTGTTAACCACTTGAAAGTGATGTATAATCATTGTCATTATGAAATAAAGTGGTGCTTCACTCAATTTAAGTGGTTTTCCCTACCACTTTCTAGTGATGTGCTTCCACTTTTTTGTGCTGATATACTAATAAAAATTGAAGCAAATCCAATTGAAAGTTATATACAACTATTGAGACATTGTAATAAAGTGGTGCTATTCTAGTTTATAATTCCACAACCATCTACTAGTGGTCTAATATCCCTTTGTATTAGTGCTACACCAATTGAATGCTTTGTAGTTTTGTTCCATGAGAACAATTCCAAAGTTGTTTATAACCATTGAGAATGTGATGAATCACTTCAAAGTTCATTGAGATAAAAATTTAGGTAGAAAGGGGTTTTCAAATCAATTTATGTATATTTATTAAGCCACACATATCTATTGAGCATTCAAAGCTCAAAGCTCATTGAGTCATCAATATTCTTGATAGTCTTTGCAAAAGGAACTCCTCTACAAGCTTGTTGCTCTTTTCACTTTTGTACTCTTTGTGTGGAAGCTTCAAGGGAGATTGCCATTTTGCATCTTACCTCCCATGTTATATAAAAGGGAAAACAAGGGACATCAAAGAGTCAAATATAACCAAATTAGGTTTGAATCTAAGAAGTTGACATGCTACCCTAATTTATCCCAAATTAAACTATATTTCAAACAACATATTTAATGTGAAATTTTGCTAGGAGTCTGGAATTGATTTGATGGTATTTGATGTCAAATTTCAGGAAGGATAAAAGTTAGATTCTTCTCTATCAATGTCAACGGTTTGAACTTGGTCATCGCAAGAGGTGTACAATCACCCATAGTGTTGAGACAATAAGCTATTGCATCAAGCTTTTGAGACAATAAGCTATCAAGCTTCTCTATCTTTGTTTATTGCTATGGTTCAAAGAGAGAGAGAGAGAGAGAGAGAGAGAGAGAGAGAGAGAGAGAGAGAGAGAGAGAGAGAGAGAGAGAGAGAGAGAGAGAGAGAGAGAGAGAGAGAGAGAGAGAGAGAGAGAGAGAGAGAAGAAGAAGAAGAAGAAGAAGAAGAAGAAGAAGAAGAAGAAGAAGAAGAAGAAGAAGAAGAAGAAGAAGAAGAAGAAGAAGAAGAAAATCCATTGCTTGATATGTCATGCACATGAGCATAATTGGAGACTTAACTTTGGGCGAACCCAATAGAAACAACAATATGAAAGAGAGAGCATTCAAAACTTGACTCATAGCTAAGATGATAGTCATGGAGTGAGATTCATATTGCTTGGCAGGTGTGGAGATGAGAATCAAGTGTCCTAGCGGCCTACGCACATGACTATCATCTATGGGGAGTTTTGTTTCAAAACTTGGTCTTAATGAAAGGCTAAAATATTGATAGAGTCACTAATCAACAAGGTCTCCAAGAAAATAGAAATCAAAATGGATTATGATAGCATCCAATAGCCAGAAACCATTTAATTATTTAGTTTAGGTAGTTATTAATTAGTTGTTAGCAAGTAGTTTCTTATTAAGTTGTTAATTAGTTAGCTAGTTAGGTTACTTTCGTAGTTACTTATTAGTTATTAATTTGCTAGTTAGTTAGGGCCATTTGATTAGTTTTTAATTTGTTATAGTTAGTTTCTTACTAATAGTTAACAATTACTATTGTTAGTTAGTTTTTATTGTTGTTAATTACTTAGGTAGTTAGGTTACTTTCTTAGTTAGTTATTAAGGTTAGTACTTATTAGTTAGTAATTATTAAGTTAGTTTCATGCATCCATTGCTTTATCTCTTTGAAGGCTCATTCATCTACCTTACTTCATTTTATTACAACCTATGAGTAGTGAAGTGAGAGAAAGGGAGATGGAGTAGTGTTAATAGAGAGATACCATAGAGAGAAAGGGAGACTATGAGAGGGAGAGAGAATGGACTCTCTTTGACCTAAAGGACAAGAGAATATCAATTTCTTGTATGTGAGACACATGGGATTGAGGTGTAGAACCATGAAGAGGATTGGCAACCAGAATTGTTGGAGCTTGGATCTCATCAATGACTTCTAGACTACAATGTGATGATTTTCTTTTATGCGTCTATCTTTCTTTGTTGTAGTTTCAATAGTTGAGCTCAAAATGAGAGTAGCTTCTCCAATTAGACAAGGTTAGAGAGACACCATGGTTAGGGAGCTCATGGGATGAGAGATTGCAAGCAATCAAAGGGTCAAGAGTATACAAATCAATGAGTGAAGGTTGACTAAATTGTGTTATATAAAAAAATACATTAAAATATTCTCATTTACTATTGTACATATTGGAGTGGGTGAAAGTAAGCTTTATCATTAAAGAGGGATTGACTCAAGCTTGCTAGTCAATGGTAGACTAGTTAGTCACATTGCCCAACAGTTGTCAACACTGCTAAGAAAATTCTAAAATTTGAGGCATTGCATCAGTGAAAGTAGCCCCAAACCTACTCTACTCTAAGTTTTCAAGGTGGTTCACAAACTTTCTACAAGGTTGATCATCCATCTCTTCATATTTCCTTTTCTCTACACACCCCTTAATGGGCACATTTGAGGAGCCCCATCTTCATTTGCAACTCATCCACCACAAGGACCACATGTAATCCACCCACTCCACCACATAGGAACATAATGCATATATACCACAATACAACACATAATGCACTCACACTAAGCACATCCACATAACATGCACACTAGTTAAGTCACATAAGGTATACACTAGTTAGTCATACTAGTCACACCATACATGCATTAGATTACATAACACACACTTGTAGTCACAAAAGAGACACAAGTCCAACCACATCATAGTCACACAACTCATTGACTAGTCATATCACCCACACACACATGATGCACCACACACTATACACACACATATTCATTGATGCATTTGAACACACATAATCCACTTGCACCCACTTGTTCCACTCTCCACCACATATTGCACACATATCACTTTACACCACAATGCAAAACATTATTAAGCACATGTGCACTCTAGTTTGTGATGTTAGACACCATATGCAAACACACAAACTACACAATCAAGCATAAAACTGTTCACCATACTTGGAATTGAAACCCTAGACACACTCAATGGGCATGTAGGCACCACACTCAATTGTAACCACCTACACTACAAACACATTTCTAACACATGCGGCACAAACTTTGTCATGTAGGACATGCTAAGTATAGGATGTATCACACTTGACCTACCAACATCTAGGCACAAGACACCCAATGCAAGTCACACTTACCACATAGGCACAAGCACTTAATCATTAGGATAGCCACATAGGATACAACACCTACACTAGGTACCTAGGGAAGAATCACACTTGATTGCCTAGTCATGAGTAATGAACACATAAGCACTTGTAGTGCAAATAACATCCTAACTTAGACATTAGGGTAGAAGCATATACACAAGCAAAAGCATATGTAGGGAAATGTGCACTATGAGAACTAATCCCTTTGGTATCATGCTATCAGGTGAAGCACTTAAGGAATGCTAGTATGAATAAGAGAAGATAAGGAAAATGGGAAATTTTGAGATAGATTGACATTCATATGATTGAGTGTATGGATTCATGTCTATATAACTCAATCTACAATTAAGGGGATGCGAGTTTACACACTTCTATGCAATCTACATATTTGATTTTTTTTTTTTTGGGGGGGGGGGGGGGGGGAAGGGTTCGGAGACACTTGTAGAATAACACCTATTATTACATATTTAACATGGAAAGGGTATTCTCTAGAGGCAATAGAGTATTGTTAGAGGACATGTAAAAGTGAGGTTAGTACTCTCAAGCCATTGAAATGTGAGTAACGTTAAGAGATCAAATCCCCAATAATGAGCCGTTCCCTCCATTTCATAAATCATTCATGTGCAGGTAGAAATGGCATGATTTTTCAATAGCATTTGTTCATTTTACCTAATATATGTTGCATATTTGGAACTTCATGTTCCATGGGGTTTCCTTATTGTCTATATCTTTTGCGGCAGGAAGTTCATTAAAAATGAGTGTACTTTTAATTGTGGTGCTACTCACTATTTAATACAATAAACATTTAGATCTCTACCAAGTCTTAGCAACAATTATTTTCACCTTCCTAATGTTGGTAAAACTAATAAAAATTAGAGCATGTCATTACTTTCACTAAGCTAGAAGTTAGCATGTCATTCTTGTTAGAAGGGAATATATCTAAGTAAAGATCCATTTCACCATGCAACATTCTTCAAAAAGAGGTTGCTATGTTTGAATAGTATTCGGAGAATCTGTTTGAGTATAGGTCCATTTAAATCATGCAACACTCTTTTATTTTTGAATAGTATTAAGAGAACATATACCTTCAAAATAAAATATATTGTTGAAAAAGGAAAAGGCTCTCTTGATCCTAGTACTACATGTTCCAATAGATTCAACATGTGAAAGGGTTGCATAAAACATCTAATTGATGATTTGCCACAAAAGATAAATTTTTTTGTGTAAGATTAGAAATCAATGGCTATCCATGTTGGAAAGGAATCATTTCTAAAATTGGACCCTTTTATTACTATACATGCATATAACCTATGAAATAACTCTAGATTAGGTTACCATGAATATGGTGAAGGCTCTACTTAATAAGTTTTAATGGAAGGCGCGCCATCAATAGCCCTTTGTATCTATGTCTTCCATGCCTTCCTAAAGGCATATTGATGTATAATTGTTTACTTCAACAGTGACACATGATTGTGTGTCATTACTTTCTAGGCATGATAAAAGTACTTGTGTAGAATTCAAGTCATAAAATAGATCATAAGGTTGCTTTCCAACTTTTAATGTTTTGAATAGAACAATCTTTTAATGGATTCAGAAATAAAAAGTAATGAAGTGAAAACTACAATCTCAAATGGATATTTAGACTTCATCTCATGAAGTCTCATATTCAATTTTCTTTTCATACACAAATTATAGTGCATTTCAATGAAAGCAATTACATTTCTAAAAATACCACTAATTAAATTAGAATGATCATGACAAGACAAGTACCATCTTACATAATTCACGCTCCATAATAAAGGCAAAATATTTCCCACAATTGCTTTAAAAAGCTTAGGAATGTCTACTAGCATTCCTTGTGTGCCTTGTGTGCAAGGAATGCTTTCACGGAAGCTTTGTGCGAAGCTACCATGAGGTAACATTGTGGGAGCATTGTCAAGAAAGTAAAGTTTCCCTACTATCACGTGGCAACTTTGCTTCCCTTCTTACCCTTCTCAATTCTCTCTCTCTCTCTCTCTCTCTCTCTCTCTCTCTCTCTCTCTCTCTCTCTCAATTGAGTTAGACATGAGTAGCATAATCATGTATCTAGATTGACTTGGAAAATGAGTACAAAATCATTGCATGAATGTGTCCCTCTTCCTTTCCCCCCTTCTCTCTCTCCCTTTACTTCTTCTTCTTCTTCTTCTTCTTCTTCACACACACACACACACACACACACACACACACACACACACACACACTCTCTCTCTCTCTCTCTCTCTCTCTCTCTCTCTCTCTCTCTCTCTCTCTCTCTCTCTCTCTCTCTCCTAGACATGAGTAGCATAATCGAGTATCTGGATTGACATAGAAAATGCATAAATAATCATTTGAATGTGTCCCTTTTCCCTCCCCACTCCTCTTCTCTCTCTCTCTCTCTCTCTCTCTCTCTCTCTCTATCTCTCTCTACCATTAGGTAGGGAGAGAGCCTTGGTGGAGCCATCTCTAGTCCTATAGATCCTCCTTAGTAGAGGATCTATAATCAAGGCAAATAAGAGGGGAACAAGAGGACAACCATGACAAATTGACTTGCTAATAACAAAGGGGTTAGACAAATAACCATTGATGTTAAACACTATGGAGGCATTATGAAAGAGACAATCAACCATAGAGGTAAAAATAGAACCAAACTTGAGAGCAACTAAGGTATAGAATGACCAACTCACCCAGTCATACACTTTGTTCAAGTCCATGTTGACTAGGACAAAGGCAGCTCGAAGTGCAAGCCCATGATGCATAGAAAAAATGAGATTCAACACTATGTCTTGGATTTTTCTACAAAAAAAAGCCATAGTATTTCTCATGGATTAATCTAGACATGAGTAACTTGATTCTCATGGAAATGCTTTAGCTAGCACCTTCTAGGTGAAGTTGAGCATGGTGAGAGGCGTCCAATAGGAAACCTTAGTCTTGAGGGAAGATTTGGGCACTAACTTGACCATCCCTCTATTGAAGGAGTGCAGTATGCTACCTCATCTTTTGATATAGTTTAATAAAGAGACCAAGTCTTCACCATACACGCCACAAAACTTTTGATAATTTTCCATGGGCAAACCATCATGCCCAAGGGATATCCTTACCTTCATCTTCATTACCACAAGCTTAATCTCATCAACAAAAATTGTTCTCTCTAGTAGCAATGCCTTGTTCACATCTATTGGGTTGCAAATGTGTGTGGAGAAAGCTTGCAATTAGGAATCATAGAGTGCTACATTAGGGGGGCTTGGTCCCGACAAAGGAGGCCATTTACTTCTCGAAAGTTGCAGTGGTGCTTTGTTCATCAAATACTAGGCTACTATTAGGATCTTCAATGTAAGTATACAATCTCTTTGTTTTGTGGACTTGAGAGCTTTAAAGAAGAACTCACTAGGCCCATCACCCATGCAATCCCACTTGCCTTTGAGCTACACTCGGGCAGCTTGGACATGATCAAGGTCTTAGATTCTAAGATAATCCTCCATTTCAATCAGGGACCTTTGTGGATAAGGATTCTTGGGCTTCAGTTGGAGTGCTTGAATGATTTGCTCCTCCTTGACCTAGATAGCATAAGAGAAGCTAGATCTCTTATTGGCTATATTCCTTCTTCCATGTTCTTTAGAAATCCTCAATTAGTTTGACCAACCACTTTGTCCTTCAAAAAATTCCATAGCTTGGCTCTTACAGTGGATACATTGGAAGCGTAGATTGAGCAGACTAGACATGATCTCCTCCAAAGGAGATTGAAGTTGTTGCACAACTAGCATCAACTGCTTGAAAGGAGAAGAGAGGGGAGAGTGAATCATCAATAAAGAGAAGATTACCATGTTTACCTCAGTTACACGTGTTGGAAAGACTGAAAAGCCATCAAACTAGAGTGTGCTGCATGCAACTGCATCAAGCTTGGTCTATTGCAAGCTGCAATAGAATCTGAGGCCTATGCCATCTAACAAGATTATAGCAAGTTTGTTTCCTTAAATCAATAGAAATGACATGAACATTCAATGAGCAGAGCTTGAGTTTAGGGGAGAGGAAGCTCCTCTTTGCATAACTAATTTGAGTGATCCAAGAGCTCATGATTGTTGATTGGAGTAAGATAATTCCTATCCACCACAGGGGTGAGGGCTAGCTACTGATTGATAGACATATTCCTAGCCTACTTCTTGTTAGTGCCTTTGGGGGAGAGGGGCTTTAGTGTTTTGATTCTCCTTATTTTTGCAATCCAAATACATCCTTTGCTAGATATAGGTATCCAATTGGGAAGGGATACTAGATTGGGATTGGCCGAAGCACACTATTGAGTGAAGGGGACTAAGTCAGTTGAAGGAGTGCTAATTTTTGTTAGGAGAGGATCTAGCTTCTAGGGTGGGGTATCTGACGGGCTACCCTTTGTCAATGTAGTGCACTACTACTGGGTGGGAGGTTGTGTACTAGCTTTGGTAGGGCACATCCTTGCTAAATGGCCACTATCCTTGGAGAGATAGCACGAATTTGGGAAGGGGGAAAAGTGGGCACTAATGATGAATTCATAGTTGCGAGGACAATATCTTGTTGTGAATAATATTGTCTAAAGTTGCCTACATCTTTCAAGTATCCCCTTTTATGTATCCCCACCACCAATTTCTTCAGCTAATCGACAAGAGAAGTGATTTCTATTAAAGCAAGTTAAATCAGCAAAGTTTAACAATGGCAAAGGCATAAATATTGAAATAAATTTTGAAACTTGGATTGAAAGATTTTTTTAATGTAGCTAGTACAAGTATAGCCAATCAAGCTATGATCACATGGTTACACCTCACTAGTCCCAAACTCGGGAACAACCATTCCTTCATAACAAGTTTAATAAAATTAAGTGCAGTTTTTTCCTCAATAGCCCTTTTTTTTCTTCAGAGATATTATGCACTCTGCCTATCTGAGAGGAGATTTTGAAAGGGCTTTTCAATGTTGATCTCCTTGGTTTTCATACCTTTGACTATGCTAGGCATCTCCAATTGTGCTTTGTACACACACATGCTCAAGGTTTGTGCTTCTATGCTTTTAAGTTTTCTATCGATTCTTTGTAAGTCTTTTTCCTAGTGCTAAAAGTGTTTTAAATTGTTAGCATCATTTTGTGATTTTATCTTGCTTTGGCAATGTTGTGGAAAAAGATAGCTCATCCTCTTTAGAAATGGTCTTCTGATGAAGAAATAAACTTTTATGCTCCTCTTTAGCCCACTCATGGAGGCTTTTAGTATTTCTTTCAGACAACTAAATTGGCTATAATCTAAATGTTGCAACAATGCAAAGAGGGAGGAGTTGGAGGAGCGAGTGGTAGGTGGTGCCTCTCATTGTTTGTCTCAACATCACTACCACATAAGTTGTTGATGCCTTGATATCATATTCTATCTTTTGCTAGCTACTACATTTGCTCTCACACATCATCATTCAATGCTTTCATGTAGCTAGCTACCATGAATCTATAAGCCACTCGGAGGACATTCGAGCAGGTGTGTGAGGTCTGTTGCTAGAACCTGCCAACTTGAAGTATCTCTCAAACATTTCAATGCTCTTTGGCTATGGCTATAGCTATGGGTCCTACTTTTTGCTAATGGCTTGAGCATAGAGGGCACCTCTTTGAGGTGGGATGCCAAGGCGATGCCAATGGATTTGGAATTTATCAAAAAGCAACGTGTTAAAATACATGTGGCCATATGTATTGCCTTTCCCTTGCCTATCGAGAGGGATGATTTTTAATATGAAGGTTATAAACTATGTGTTGTATCTCATGACTTGAAAACTATGGAATTTGTATTAAACTTGCATCTACAAAAGGTGTTGATCAAGAGTAATAACGAATGGTCCCTAAGCCTAGAAGAAGTTGCTATTAAATTAATATTTTGCAAACCTACATTTTTTTTGACAATTTTTTGAGGTATTTGTAGTGCCACTCATGGAAGATTTATGCATCAAGTCTAGCATCATTAATGTATGTTTGATGAAACGATTAGCTTCAAGTGACTTCTATGACATGCCTCAAATATGGTCACATATGTGACCAATGGATATGAACATAGTATATTCTTATAGTAGACATATCATGTTCATCTATTAGATAGATCTTTTAGATGTAATATTTTGCTATAAACCTTCTTCTAGAGGTAGGGTAGTTTTTAAGGTTGTGGATTTAGGCCAATATTGCTTGTAGCAATGAAAAGAAGGTCATGTTGAGCAAATTGCCCATGTAGTGATACGTTATACATATGTATGGCAACGTATAGAGTGTTTGTAATATTTATGCTAAAAAATATTACGTGCACGCGTGAGTCTCATGGAATGACAATGCTGGCATTGAAAATACGAATGGTGCGATTGTATACGACGTATCATGATTGGCAGAAATAAGACCAAAGTAAAAGAAACCGCATATATTCGAGTGAACCTCCTCTTGGGAGGAGGTCAAGAGAAAATTGATTAATTTATGGCAAATTTTTTTAACCCTTCTTTCCCCCAGCCGAAGCCTGTGCTGGAGGAGAGGGAGTAGGCGGGGATGACTCAACTCTCTTGTTGGAGGTCATGGAAGGGAGAAGGGCCATGCAAATGGTTGTGTAGGGAGAGAGGTTTCCTCTCCCTACCCTATAAATACCCCCTCTATGGGGTGAGTAAGGAAAGGAGTTGAGGGTTGGACACTGCCAGGCTGAGAGAGGGAGAGAAGGAGCTGAGGTTGGACGCTGCCAGGGCCGAGAGAGGGAGGAGAGCTACGTTGCGCTGTGAGAGGAGGAGGAGCTGCCGCTGAAGAACCACCGCTGGCATCCTTTCACCTTCTGTGCCACCAACAATCGTCAGAAAAATAATCTCCTCTCCTCCACGTGGAGTATCCCACGGCTACAGAAGCTTCCAAGAAGCTTCTTGGAAGCTTCTAAGGGGGGGCTCTCTAAGCCCCCTTTCTCATTGAAATTCCCACGCAAGTCCTTTTTAACTCCCGGGTTTCTTCAAAACCCTTTTCCCTTGTTTCCCCCTGGAATTTAAGCCCCCTTTTCTTCCCTTACATCGTCGGTAATTGAGCACTTCCCCTTTGCATCCCCCAAGAATCCATTTACCCCTATTTTTAACCCTTCCTGTGGATTCTCCACCCTAGTCTCTATAAAAGCCACCTTAGCCGGTTTTCAAAACCTTTCCATAGCATTTCCACAAAACCTCTTTACCCCCGGTTTCCTTTTAAAAACCCTTCCCACACAAGTCTTATAAATCCATTTTATCCCTTTCCGTGAAGGCAATATTAAATCCGGAATTTAAAAGCCTTCATTTCATCCAAGGTCAATATCCTTGTCGGGTTTAAGGGCTTTCCCATTGAACCTCCTAAAGTTAACTTCTCTTTCCTCCGAGCTTCGAGGAGGAAGCCTATAAGGCCTCCTAAAGCCCGATTCCGAAAGACGGTGTAATCGGTCAAGGAAGTCGAATCTCAAAGGGAGTTTCGCGTGCGAGGGAGACGGGCCAAGATCATAAGTCTGCGGCCAAGGCAAGAAGGCCAAATTCTCGATGGCCTCTAAAAAGGCACAAGGCGCAACCACAGGAGGATCATCTCCTAACATCCATGTGGACATTTCACCGAATCCACAAGTCCAGGTCTTCTTACTATTTTTGATTTACGTCATAATATTGTAATTATGCATGGTTAATTCACGAAAGTAAGATGCACTTTTACGATTGAAAAACATTGGCTATCTTAGGGGAAATAACTCACAATCGAGGAATCGGCCATTTGTATTTTTTTTTCAAAGAAACGAATGAAAGCATTCTTAGCAAGTTGTTTTTATACATTGCAAAGTAACAAATTTAGATCAACTAATGATCATCTTTACAAAGTCGAAATTATTATTGTACACTTCGATTATGCATGGAAAGATAAAATCGCATGTTGCATTATTAGACATCTCTTTCTTCGCTAGGATCCATTAAGGAAGATTACTAACAACCATAGGAATTTTCAAGGCATGGAAATGATTCTAGGGCTGCATGAAGTAGATTAAACTCTAGTCAGTTGTTGGCATAAATCTCAATCAATTACGTAAGTAGTTACGAAAGGTTGTGTAATGCTCATTCAGCATACGAATAATTCATTCATAAATGAAATTAGGAAAAGGTTGCATGGTTCATTTTAACTTAAACCCTAAAAGCTTAGTAGCATGAATCGTGAATGCATCAATAGAAATTATGCCGTAACTTAGCATATGCTTTGATCTTAACCAGAAAAGTTAGGGTTTGTAAATCTAATCATACATAGGCAATGAATCATGTGATTACGAGAATGGTATCGTAAATATATTCTAGAATAGACAAGTAAATTGGGTTACCCTAAATACCTAAACTGCAAAGGAATCGCTTAGGAATGGTTAAATCGATGCAACATATCCCAAGTGCAAGAAGGTCAAATTCTCGATGGCCCCTAAAAAGGCACAAGGCGCAACTGCAGGAGGATCATCTCCTAACATCCATGTGGACATTTCATCGAATCCACAAGTCCAGGTTTTCTTCCTATTTTTGATTTACGTCGTAATATTGTAATTATGCATGGTTAATTCACGAAAGTAAGATGCACTTTTACGATTGAAAAACATTGGCTATCTTAGGGGAAATAACTCACAATCGAGGAATCGGTCATTTGTATTTTTTTTTCAAAGAAACGAATGAAAGAATACAAGACGTCTATGCATTCTTAGCAAGTTGTTTTTATACATTGCAAAGTAACGAATTTAGATCAACTAATGATCATCTTTACAAAGTCGAAATTATTGTTGTACACTTCGATTATGCATGGAAAGATAAAATCGCATGTTGCATTATTAGACATCTCTTTCTTCACTAGGATTCATTAAGGAAGATTGCTAACAACCGTAGGAATTTTCAAGGCATGGAAATGATTCTAGGGCTGCATGAAGTAGATTAAACTCTAGTCAGTTTGGCATAAATCTCAATCAATTACGTAAGTAGTTACGAAAGGTTGTGTAATGCTCATTCGGCATACGAATAATTCATTCAGAAATGAAATTAGGAAAAGGTTGCATGGTTCGTTTTAACTTTAACCCTAAAAGCTTAGTAGCATGAATCGTGAATGCATCAATAGAAATTATGCCGTAACTTAGCATATGCTTTGATCTTAACCAGAAAAGTTAGGGTTTGTAAATCTACATAGGCAATGAATCATGTGATTACGAGGATGGTATCCTAAATATCTTCTAGAATAGACAAGTAAATTAGGTTACCCTAAACACCTAAACTGAAAAGGAATCGCTTAGGAATGGTTAAATCGATGCAGCATATCCCAAGTGCTAACTAGGGTTTAGCACGTTGAGGACATGACCTAGTCACACTTATTGCCAAGTTGAAACTCTCATAACCTAAAGACTTGTCCACATTCACGGAATATAGGGACAATAGGACATACTTGCGAGAAACGATCTAGGGTTCCTACCCTAAGGATCACTCGCTAAAAAGATGAAACTCGGTTTGAGTTGGAACCCTAGGACCGATGATGTCGGCCTAGTGCAATCAGGAACGGATTGGATATGAAGACACCCTAACCCTGTTTCCTATCTAATCATGATTCTGTGATTAGAAGACATCGTTCGATGGGTGAAATAATCCCATGGATTAGATGCGGCACTTGTGCAACAAGTTGCAGAGTCGCATGATCTTGTGGTTTGACCAAAGAGAATGACCAATTCCTCGGAATGAGATTGGCAGATTCCTGTGCAAGTTTATCTTGCAAGAGGATGAGTAGTCATCCTGTTATAGCACCTTTCTTGGGAAAAGTGACCAAGATAAGAGGAATAGATATTTGCTTGGAAGCAAAGGACCAATCAATAATTTGGAGCAACATATTAAGGTATTGGTTAAGTTGGGTTAATAGGGTACGGTCCTAACCCAAAGACATAAGGGTTAACAAACAAACCCTTGGGGATCTTGCCGAGTCGCAATTGATCCCGGACCGAATGCTAGATGCATTCGGAGAGAAGGATTCACTCCTTAGCAGTTGGCCAAAATAACAACCACTGGAAATGATTGTGCTTGTAACAGTTTAGAGAGCACTATTTGCTTTGTTTGCTCAAGGAATTAAAAAATGAAAAGATATCTAATGCTTGAGGTTGAAGGCCTGAAGGGAGAGGCAGCCTAAGTTACCCCCGACTGTCTGCCTGACCCTAACCAAGGGGGTTGTTAGCCGTGCCGGCAGGAAGGTGGACTAAACCCGCCGTGAGAGGTCTCTCCGTTGAGCGCTACTTGGTGCAGGAGGACGGTTGGGTGCTAGGGGGGCTCTGACCGTAAATCCCTCGCCTTCTGGGCCCTACACAAGAGGCCAACATGACTTAGGACTGGATCTCAAGGCCCGCATACTAGTCCACGGGCGGAATCTTGGATTAGTAATCCCTGTGGATTGCTAGATAGCCTTTGGATGGATTATGGATAAGCCTACGGGTTGGACTTTATGAATGTATTCCAAAGATAAATATGATAAGCTGTTAAAAAGGAACTTGTTTGACATTGCTTTTCTATGTCAAGTGCTATGATTGCGTGAAGGAACCAGTGCCTAACGGACTAAAATTAAGGAAGCTGTTTGATGCATGTCCAACTAAATGTGGTAGGTAATTAGACAACTAAAACAACCTGAGGAAAGTGTGGTGGATGTGGCCATGGGTCCGTGCTACGGATGGGTGGTCCCGGTTGGCCGGGAACTTTTCTCAATCATAATGGACAGCAAGAAGATCATTCAAAGGAAATGAATAGCAAGGGCGCTGACCTAGAGTCTAGGTTATAATAATCCTGGTTTACGTTGTTTTAGGGGAACGGAATGGGGCTATGCCTTATGGCAGAGAGGTCGAGCCTTGCATCCCTCTCGTTTCCCATTCTCCTTGAACCAAGTGCAGCGTGAATCTGCTTCGGCCCTAGCATTTTTGCGTAAAGTAGTTCACTTGGGGTTCGATGCCAGTTACTGTTTAGGAAATGACCATTAGGGGAGCCCCTGATTCAGGTCGGTCCTAATAAGTGGGAATGCCCAGAATACTTCCGCTACGTGGCAGACACGGGAAGTCCTAGATCGCAAACCCGTAACATTCCAAGGGAGCGGCGAGCGGAGCTTTCTAGATCTTCTTTCCGATGGACTGCTAAGACGTGTCTTGAAGGGAACAGGTGGACACATTACAGTTGGTATCAGAGCGAACCAACGAAGGATTTATTTTTAAGAAATATTAATAAGAAGAAGTAAAGCAAATGTTGCTGATCCGAACATTTTCTTACTTTCAAAGCTATCTTGCAGAATTATGAAACATGGAACAGGTTCTTAGTATTCCGAGTCATGTTTATGACCGTGATGCATTCCCCGGATTATCGACAAAGGGTTGAGATGATGAACATCCTAGATCGTATTTATAACCCATCGCCTTTGTACGCGGAATGAAGATGGATGGGTGACTCAGGAATCTACTACATAGCTGCCCACCGGTTTGCATACCTTCAAACTAACCTAAAGAGGATCAAGTGGTTGGAAGACCTGAAGATCGTGAAGCTGTTCATTTTTGTGGAGGCTCACGTAAACTCAACTTTACATATTCGAGGTCGGAGGGTTGAGCTGAACTCATATGTATATGAGGAAGTGACCTGTGTAATCCCCGCTGAAGGATCAAGGTGTTGGGGCGCTATGAGAAGAATGGGTTCCAAAAAGGAAAGGATATCCTAATCTTCCAATGACTTACCGATTCCTAAAGATTCATGACCCGAAACCATACTATTATCCAGTTCCCGTATATAAATGTAATACAACATTATTCTCCCCAAACTAAATGTAACAGCTGCTTTGCCATCCCAAGAAATGTTGTATTTCGAAAGGGCTATGCCCATATAAATGCAATAAGACTTCTTTTTATCAATGTCTGTCTTGTCCACGAGAATTGATAAAAAGTTAAGTGGCTAGGATTCCTGGTTGATAGATGAATTGGGTATGAAATATAAATCATAACAATTAGCGAGTTATAACGTTAAAAATCCTTTATCGAGGCACAACCCCAGGTACAGAGTCCCAGTTCGCCTCCTACATCAAGTACTGCCATAATCTAGGAGAAGAAGTTTCTTCTCAAGCAGATTAAGCCACCTGAATTTGACGGGAAAGGCAGGTCTATCCAAGCGGATGCTGAAATTTGGATAGAGTCTATGGAGGATTACTTTGAAGCAGCCGGCACTGCACCCGCCAACTAGGCTATGCTCGCCAAGCTAAAGCTCGCCGGCGAAGCCAAGCTTTGGTGGAAGCAATGGTGTAGAGATCAAGGGATCGTGGAAGAATACATTACCTAGGAAAAGCTGAAGAAAGTGGTGCAAGGAAGATACTTATCACCTGCGTATCGCACGCAGAAAATGAATGAGTTCTACGAGGTGAAATAGCTGGGACTCACTCTTGACGCATACTACTCAAAATTTGTCTCACTTCTTAAGTATGCACCACAGATGGACATGACACAGCATGTGTCAAAATTTTGTGTTGGTTTAAACCCACTAGTGAATACCCGTCTCGAATCTATGAGCCCATCATATCTTCAGGATGCACTCATTCGAGCCGCGCCTATAATTCAGGAGGTGTAGGCTAGGCCAAGAAGTAACAAAACTTGGTCTTATAATGACCCAAACGGAGGAGCATATAGGCCTCAAATGAAGAGATTTCAAGGTCAGAATCGGGGACAAAAAAAGAAAGCAAGGACTAATACTGCCAACAGCTTTGTCCCTACCCAAAGCAATAGCCGAAACCTCCGTTGTTTCCACTGCAACGAGCATGGTCATTTTAAGAGGCAATGTCCCAAGCTTGGAGGAGGACATCGCCAAGCATCTTTCCAAGGAATTGGCCGTGGCCAGGGAGCCGCTACCCGAGGCAGAGGGAGAACCGCCTATGTTGCCAACAGGGAAATGTGCGAAGAAGAAGATCTGACCATGGAAGCAGAGTTTGAAAGGGCAACAGTCCATGCCACTCTACACAAGAAAGGCTCGAATCGCCAGTTCTCGGTGATTCAGACACCGTCGGACTATCAAGGTAAAGGTTTCAAGACCTTGATTGATTGTGGCAGTACACATTCCTTTATCTCATCAGCTTGTGCAAAAAGATTAGGAATAGCCAGAGTAGAAGCACCTACCTTGCTTGTGGAATTAGCAAATGGTTGTGAGGTCACTTGTACCAGGCAAACTGCTAAGGTGAAATTCTTTCTGGGAGGAAAGACGAGTTCGGTCAAATTCAGAGTCATGAACCTAGGTATCCATGAGTGTCTACTCGGAATGGATTGGCTTAAACCTAATGACGCCCACATTCATTGTGGAAAGGGCCAAATTTCCTTTCGGAACTTTGAAGGGGAATTGTCACAACTCAAGGTGAGGCTGGAAAGCCAAAACTTCAATTGGCCAAAGCATCTCGGATTATAAAGGAAGTCAGAAAGGGACTACATGTCTACTTAATTAAGCTCAATAAGTTAGATCAAAAGCAAGAGTCTAGTGAAGGACCTTCATGGCTAAAGGAATATGCGGACGTATTTCCTGAAGAGTTGACAGAACTCTCGCCTCAAAGAGAAGTGGATCATGAGATCAAGCTAGTGCCAGGAGCTGCGCCAATTGCAAATAGACCTTATAGAATGTCCATCCCAGAAGCAATTGAGCTGAAGGAACAACTCAAGCAATTGCTAGATCAAGGCTACATCCGTCCTAGTAGTTCACCATGGGGAGCTCCAGTACCGTTCCAAAAAAAGAGAGATGGAACGCTTCGACTATGTATTGATTACAAAGGGTTGAATCAATCAACTGTCAAGAACAAGTACCCTATTCCTAGAATAGATGAGCTTCTTGATCGTCTTCAGGGTGCGAAGATCTTTTCCAAGATTGATCTCAGGTCTGGTTACTATCAGATAAGGATCAAGGAAGAAGATATCCCAAAGATAGCCTTCAACACAAGATATGGACACTTTGAGTTTCTAGTTATGTCATTCGGGCTTACGAATGCGCCTGCCACCTTTAACAGGTTAATGCAGGATATCTTTAGGCCATATCTTGATGACTTCGTGCTCGTCTTCTTCGACGACACTTTAGTCTATTCCAAACAGGAAGAAGATCATGAACCCCAACTTCGGATTGTCCTTGAGACAATGAGAGCACATAAGCTATATGCTAAGATGAAGAAGTGTGCATTCTTCAAGTGTCAGATTGAATATCTGGGATTCATCGTATCGGCGGAAGGAATCTCAGTGGACCCAGCCAAAGTCGGAGATGTTCTAGAATGGCCAATACCAATAACTGTCAAAGTAATACGCAGTTTTCTTGGATTGACAGGATGATATAGGGTCTTCATAAAAAACTATGCTTTGATTGCAGCACCTCTAATGGACTTACTGAAGAAGCAAACATCAATTGCATGGTCAATACCTATCCTAAAACTTCCAGACCTCAGTAAGGAGTTCGAGGTGGTAACTGATGCTAGCATGCTTGCCTTAGGATGTGTGCTCATGCAAGAAGGTCATCCTGTAGCATACTCTTCAAGGAAACTGAAGAGCCATGAGAAGATTTATGCTACCCATGATCTAGAACTGTTAGCTGTCATCCATGCTCTAAAGCTTTGGAGACACTACCTATTGGGTAACAAGTTTACTCTAGTGACTGATCATAAAAGTCTCAAGTGGATCTTTACCCAGAACGAGCTCAACATGAGGCAACGTCGGTGGATTGAAGTGCTAGAGGAGTATGATTTTGAAATCAAATATCGACCAGGGAAGGAGAATGTAGTTGCCGATGCACTTAGTCGCAAGGCATTCCTTAATTCTCTAATCTTGCAAAATCCATCAACAGCTAGATCTCTAGCCACAAAGGTGTCCATGCCAAACAACCCAATACTTGAGCTAGCTAGAGAGGAAGCATGCCATGATCCAGCCTATCAAAAGATGCTAAGGGAGATCCCTATCAAGGACTAGGACCAAAAGCTACAGGCCAAGTATCATGAATTTTCTATCAATAGTGGACCTGTCTACTATAGAACGAGGTTATGTATACCGGCAAGCCAGTCACTTAAACAGAAGATATTGTGGGAAGCTCATGATTCCCCTTTCTTAGGACATCCTGGCTATGCCAAGACTCTCAGTGTAGTTAGGAAATGCTACTATTGGGAAAGGCTTAAAGGTGACGTTCTCAAATATGTCATTGAGTGTTTGTCTTGTCAACGTATCAAAGCCAAACATGTCAAAATGCCAGGGAAGTTGCAACTACTTGACATTCCCCAAATAAAATGGGAATTCATCAGTATGGACTTTGTTGTTGGTCTACCCCAAGTTCAGGGAGGATACAACTCCATCATGGTTGTGGTTGACATGCTTACTAAGGTTGCACACCTTATTCCAGTAAAGACAAACTATAAAGCCTCAGACATTGCAAGGTTGTTTATCAAGGAGATATTCAAGCTACATGGGCTACCCAGAAGAATCATTAGTGATCGTGATTCTCTCTTCACATCACACTTCTGGAGAGCTATCTTTGAAGCCATTGCGACTCAACTCTGTTTTAGTACAGCTTATCATCCCCAAACCGATGGCAAAAAAAAGAGAGAGTCAATCAAGTCATTGAGGATATGCTAAGGGCACACTGTTGTAGTGAGCCAAAAAGGTGGATTCAATACTTGCCTTTGGTTGAATTTGCCTACAATGCTTCTTACCAACAAAGCATTCAGATGACCCCTTTTCAAGCATTGTATGGTCATGACTGTCGAAGTCCCCTAAACTTCTCAGATCCAACCTTGAGGGTTGAAGCTTCAAGGCAGATGCTGGAAGAGATGGATGACCAAGTAAAGTCAATAAGATAGGACATCCAAGCCGCTAAGGATAAATAGAAGGCATATACGGATTTGAAGCGTCAAGATAGAATCTTCGAGGAAGGAGACATGGTCTTCATTCGAGTACGCCCAAAGAAGAGTTCCCTATCCCTAGGAGACTGTAAGAAGCTTAGTCCAAGGTATTGTGGACCATACAAGATCCTCAAGTGCCTAGGACCTAATGCTTATAGACTACAACTCCCTAAGAACCTAAAGGTTCATAATGTATTCCATATCAGCCTATTGAGGAAGTATGTACCTAATCCTAGTCATGTACTTGATGACCACAACAAGTTGTAATGCCTAGTCAAGGAGTCCTTGAACTACGGCATGACAGGATCTTAGATGTTAGGGAGAGACAACTGAGATCCAGAACCTTGAGAGAATGCCTCGTCCAGTGGAAAGATTATCCTGAGGAGGATGCCACTTGGATAGATGAAAGCACTCTCAACCATCAATATCCCCAGTTTATCTCGAGATGAGGACATCTCGATTCCTCCAAGGGGGAGAGAATGTAATATTTCTGCTGAAAAATATTTTGTTGACGCGTGAGTCTCATGCAATGACAATGCCGGCATTGAAAATACGGACGGTGCGATTGTACACAACGTATCATGATTGGCAGAAACGAGACCAAAGTAAAAGAAACCGCATATATTCGAGTGAACCTCCTCTTGGGAGGAGGTCAAGAGGAGATTGATTAATTTATGGAAATTTTTTAAACCCTTCTTTCCCCCAGCCGAAGGCTATGTTGGAGGAGAGGGAGTAGGCAGGGATGACTCAGCTCTCTTGCTAGAGGTCATGGAAGGGAGAAGGGCCATGCAAATGGCCATGTAGGGAGAGAGGTCTCCTCTCCCTACCCTATAAATACCCCCTCTATGGGGTGAGTAAGGAAAGGAGCTGAGGGTCGGACGCCGCCAGGCCGAGAGAGGGAGGAGAGGTACGTTGCCTCGTGAGAGGAGGAGGAGCTGCCGCTGAAGAACCGTCGCTGCCATCCTTTCGCCTTCTGTGCTGCCAACAATTGTCAAAAAAATCATCTCCTCTCCTCCATGTGGAGTATCCCACGGCTAGAGAAGCTTCCAAGAAGCTTCTTAGAAGCTTCTAAGGGGGGGCTCTCTAAGCCCCCTTTCTCATTGAAATTCCCACGCAAGTCCTTTTTAACTCATGGGTTTCTTCAAAACCCTTTTCCCTTGTTTTCGCCCTGGAATTTAAGCCCCCTTTTCTTCCCTTACATCCTTGAGAATTGAGCACTTCCCCTTTGCATCCCCCAAGAATCCATTTACCCCGATTTTTAACCCTTCATGTGGATTCTCCACCCTAGTCTCTATAAAAGCCACCTTAGCCGGTTTTCAAAACCTTTCCATAGCATTTCCACAAAACCTCTTTACCCCCGGTTTCCTTTTAAAAACCCTTCCCACACAAGTCTTATAAATCCATTTTATCCCTTTCCGTGAATGCAATATTAAATTCGTAATTTAAAAGCCTTCATTTCATCCGTCACAAGGCCAATATCCTTGTCGGGTTTAAGGGCTTTCCCATTGAACCTCCTAAAGTTAAATTCTCTTTCTCCGAGCTTCGAGGAGGAAGCCTATAAGGCCTCCTAAAGCCCGATTCCAAAAGATGGTGTAATCGGTCAAGGAAGCCGAATCTCAAAGGGAGTTTCACGTGCGAGGGAGACGAGCCAAGATCATAAGTATGCGGCCAAGGCAAGAAGGTCAAATTCTCGATGGCCCCTAAAAAGGCACAAGGCCCAACTGCAGGAGGATCATCTCCTAACATCCATGTGGACATTTCACCGAATCCACAAGTCCAGGTTTTCTTCCTATTTTTGATTTACGTTGTAATATTGTAATTATACATGGTTAATTCACGAAAGTAAGATGCACTTTTACGATTGAAAAACATTGGCTATCTTAGGGGAAATAACTCACAATCGAGGAATCGGTCATTTGTATTTTTTTTTCAAAGAAACGAATGAAAGGATACAAGACGTCTATGCATTCTTAGCAAGTTGTTTTTATACATTGCAAAGTAACGAATTTAGATCAACTAATGATCATCTTTACAAAGTCGAAATTATTGTTGTACACTTCGATTATGCATGGAAAGATAAAATCGCAAGTTGCATTATTAGACATCTCTTTCTTCGCTAGGATTCATTAAGGAAGATTGCTAACAACCATAGGAATTTTCAAGGCATGGAAATGATTCTAGGGCTGCATGAAGTAGATTAAACTCTAGTCAGTTGGCATAAATCTCAATCAATTACGTAAGTAGTTACAAAAGGTTGTGTAACGCTCATTCAGCATACGAATAATTCATTCAGAAATGAAATTAGGAAAAGGCTGCACGGTTCGTTTTAACTTTAACCCTAAAAGCTTAGCAGCATGAATCGTGAATGCATCAATATAAATTATGCCGTAACTTAGCATATGCTTTGATCTTAACCAGAAAAGTTAGGGTTTGTAAATCTAATCATACATAGGCAATGAATCATGTGATTACGAGAATGGTATCGCAAATATCTTCTAGAATAGACAAGTAAATTGGGTTACCCTAAACACCTAAACTGAAAAGGAATCGCTTAGGAATGGTTAAATCGATGCAACATATCCCAAGTGCTAACTAGGGTTTAGCACGTTGAGGACGTGACCTAGTCGCACTTATTGCCAAGTTGAAACTCTCATAACCTAAAGACCTGTCCACATTCATGGAATGTAAGGACAATAGGACATACTTGCGAGAAATGATCTAGGGTTCCTACGCTAAGGATCACTCACTAAAAAGATGAAACTCAGTTTGAGTTGGAACCCTAGGACTGACGATGTCGGCCTAGTGCAATCAGGAACAGATTGGATATGAAGACACCCTAACCCTGTTTCCTATCTAATCATGATTCTGTGATTAGAAGACGTCGTTCGATGGGTGAAATAATCCCATGGATTAGATGCGGCACTTGTGCAACAAGTTGCAGAGTCGCATGATCTTGTGGTTTGACCACAAGAGAATGACCAATTCCTTGGAATGAGATTGGCAGATTCCTGTGCAAGTTTATCTTGCAAGAGGATGAGTAGTCATCCTGTTATAGCACCTTTCTTGGGAAAAGTGACCAAGATAAGGGGAATAGATATTTACTTGAAAGCAAAGGACCAATCAATAATTTGGAGCAACATATTAAGGTATTGGTTAAGTTGGGTTAATAGGGTACGCCCCTAACCCAAAGACATAAGGGTTAACAAACAAACCCTTGGGGATCTTGCCGAGTCGCAATTGATCCCGGACCGAATGCTGGATGCATTGGGAGAGAAGGATTCACTCCTTAGTAGTTGGCCAAAATAACGACCACTGGAAATGATTGTGCTTGTAACAGTTTAGAGAGCACTATTTGCTTCATTTGCTCAAGGAATTGAAAGATAAAAAGATATCTAATGCTTCAAGTTGAAGGCCTGAAGGGAGAGGCAGCCTTAGTTACCCTCGACTTTCTGCCCGACTCTAACCAAGGGGGTTGTTAGCCGCACCGGGAAGGTGGACCGAACTCTCCGCAAGAGGTCTCTCCGTTGAGCGCTACTTGGTGTAGGAGGACGCTTGGGTGCCAGGTGTTTGTTGGGGGTAAAGGCGCCTCGGCCGTGCCACCCCGTGTATTACTACACTGACAGTACCCGCCACTGCACATTGCAGGTGGCGGGCGCCCGTCACATCACTTTATTCTTTATTCTTTTAGTGACAGTTTGAATAAAGGAAGGCCCGTTCACACATTGTGACCGTTGGAGTTCCCATTTCTTGTCTCTCTCTTTCTTGCTGTTGCTCTCCCGCCATAGCTCGCGTGCAAGCTTCGATCCTTCTCACCTTTCAACTGGTATCAGAGCTTGGCATTCTCTTGCTTGAGCTCGACTCGGTGCTTCCCGACCTTCGCATCGACTCGCTTCACGCATTGGGTCTCCATCCCGGCACCCATAGCCGACCTCTCGAGCTCCCGACTCTCCCCGGCTTCCCAAGCTCCATCCCGACCTTCTTGAGCTTCATCAAGGCCTTGCCCTTGAGGTATTGCTTCAGCATTTGTAGGCATTTGAGTGTATTCTCAGTTTGAAACAGGGCAGGAACAAAGGGCAGCCACTCTTCTTGAGCTCCATAGCTCATATCTTCCCTCCCCTTTGCATTGGGCCTTCATGGATTGGTATGTGCCTACCTTGGGCCATCATTGAGCCCCCCCACACTCAACATTCAGCCACGTTGATCAGCAGCACTCCAGGCCTCAACACGCTGAAAATGGCACCCATTTTCAGACTTTGACCTCCACGTTTTACAGCTGAATGCTTTGTTGCTCATGGAGCACTCATCATTGGCCTATTTGGAGGGCATTTGAGAGATTTTTTGGATGTCATTTTGATGCTTTGGCTTGACATTGAGGTTGGGAGCTGATCATTCTCAGTTTTGAAACTGTCATTCACTGCATAACAGTGCTGGAAACAGGACAGCACCCCTGACACTGACATTTGTTGCTTATGCCTCATTCCATTGGAGCTATTTGATGCCCGTATGCGGTCTACTTCCTACTCGGATGTATTGGGGATGTATGCATTTGGTTTGACCATGATTTTGGCTTGAATTCTAAAATATACTATTTAGAACAGTAAATACATGCTGGAATAACAGTGGGCTGAAGGTACTTTACATGCTTTGGCACTTACCTACCGATACCGGATGTATGCTTTGAGCTTTGGCATGATGTCTCTGACATTTGGGGACGACTTGGAGCATATGTATGAGATTATGGGATGCTTTTGAGCTTTGCATTAGCTCCGTCTTCACTGGCATTTGGACCGACTTGGCATGCTCGTGGACCGCCTATGCCTCATGTCTCTGCTTGACAGTTAGGCTTTTGCATTACATGCTTTGGTTCGTGCCATATGCTATTTGGTTCGTGTATGCCATACCGACATTTGGAGCTTGGATTTGGATGTATTTGAGCATTCCCGGCTTACTTGATCACTGATCTTGGTTGCTATTTGGATGTCATTGAGTTGACCGAGAGCTTATTTGGGCTTATGTATTGCTTCATGGTTAATACGACCGGTGCTTCATGTATGTCATGCTCTCTTGGATGTGCTTGATGCATTGACAGGGTCACTTATCACTGGTGCTTTCTCTTGGGTTGTTTGAGCTTCTGAGCTCGTTTTGTACGCCTTTTTTGCCAGTGGGAGCATTTTACATGCTTGCTTGACCTTTGACAGTTGCATGCTATTGGAGCACTTACATGTATTTGGAGCAGTTTATGTCTTGAGCAGCTACATACGCATTGAGACTTTGGGATCATACTCTGATCTTTATGGATATGCATTGATGTACTCTTGGTTCACAGGATGCTTATGAGCTGAGTCTCATATTTGGATCTTTCTCTTTGAGCAGACACCTATTTGTGTCAGGTTTTGGCAGTTACAGGAACACTTTGCCTAGAGTGTCTGGGGGTGTGCCTTTCATTGGCAGATGTTATTTTGACATGCTTCGGTGTTGAGCTCATGTTCTTTTCACTGTCATTGACCTTGCTTATGTTCGTTTCATGCCGGCTTTGGACCTAGCATTGTTTGCTTGACATTGGATCCTATTTTGGGACAGTTTGCTCTCTAGACTACATACGTGCAATTTATTACAGCAAGCAGTTATTGGTGGACCGAGCAGTATTTTTTATGTTGAAATATCCTGATTTGGTGTACCGCACCTAGTACTAAGTGGGCAACATCTTTTGGCACACTTTTCTTGCCATTTGAAGCTCATTTCAGTGGATTTTGGGCATTTTCTGCAGTAAAACAGCCAGCAGTTTTACATTGTCTGTGCATTTTCAGCCTGCATTATGGCATCCTCTTCAATTGATAATGCCATATTTAACATCACAAAGTTGGATGGTACCAACTACTCTTATTGGAAGAGTCAAATTTGGCAGGTTTTGGTGCAAAAATTTCAGATTAAGCCACTTCGGTTGAGTGGGGAGCAGCCTGAAACTATGGACAATGACGACTGGCTTGAACTTGATGAGCTATGCAAGTCCACGATTATATTGTCTCTCACTGAATAGGTGCATTATAATGTATTTGAGGAAGCACAGAGTGCATGGGATCTATGGAATAAGATCAAGAATCTTTATGATAAGAAAAGTCCGGCGAGTCAGATGTACTGGTTGAAGCAGCTTATGGATCTATGCATGAAGGATAATGCGACTATGTCTGCTCACTTGAGCCAGTTCCATGCTATACTGAAGAACATGACTTCGCATGATATCACCTTTGGAGAGGAAGTAACTCCTCTTTTCTTGCTTGGGACTCTGAATGAGTCATGGGATGTATTCCGCACTGCCCTATGTGCCTCTAGTGCTACTCTGAAACTGAATGATGTTGAGAGTGCTCTTTTGCAGGAAGAGGTTAATCGCAAAAACTTGGATGCCTCTCGTGGTAGTCATGCTTTGATAGTTAGAGGCAGGAATGACAGGAATGATCGTGGTAATAATCGTGGCCGTGACTCGCAGAAGGGTCGGTCTAAATCTCGTGGGAAGTCGCGTGGGCACAATGCAAATGTCACTTGTCATCATTGTGGGAAAAAGGGCCATATTAGACCATAGTGTCATGAGTTGTGCAATGAGAAGCGCAAGGATAAGGGGAAAGATAAAGTGTAGGAGAAGTCCTCTGATCGCAGCATAGTACCTGTGAAGTCCAGCGTCAAGATTGAAGAAATTAATGTCATGCAGACTGAGGATTCCGATGGTAGTGATGAGTTCATACTTGCAGCTAGTTCTTCTGATGCTTCACACTTGACTGAGACACCTAATATGTATGCACAGTGCTGGTTATTGGATTCAGGTGCATCCTTCCATGTGACGCCTTACCATGAGTGGTTTCACTCTTACTGTAATGTATCTGGATCAGTCAGACTTGGAGATGACAGGTCTCTTGATATTGTGGGCTGTGGAGATATTTAGTTGCAGTTTTCCACAGGCAGTTCCTTTTTGCTCAGGGATGTACATCATGTACCTGCGCTTACGCGCAATCTTATGTTTGCAGGACAGTTGGATGATGCAGGGTTTCATGTCTGTTTTGGGGATTCTGCCTGGAAGATTACCAAAGGCAGACTTGTGCTTGCTAGAGGCGCCAAGGCTGGCAGCCTCTATCCTCTTGTTGTATCTGGGTCCTCAGTTGACCATGTTTTGGCAGTGGGTTCTATCCCACATGTATCACTTTGGCATGCTCGTTTAGGGCACATGTCTTTGAAGGGAATGAAAATATTATCTGGTTTGCAGTATCTTCCGCCTTTGGATTATGCATGTTTTGACTCGTGTGATCATTGTCTTTATGGTAAGCAGAATAGGTCTACGCATAAGAAATCGGGTAGGCCACGCATGAGTGAGCCCTTGGCATTGGTGCATTCCGATGTTTGTGGGCCTATGCCTTGCATGTCTATGGGTGGCGCGAAGTACTTCGTTACCTTCATTGATGATTTTTCTAGGAAGTGTGGGCTTATCCCATAAAGCAGAAGTCCGATGTCTTGGCAGTTTTTCAGAGATGGCTTGCTCTTGTTGAGAACCAGACTGGGTATAGGCTGAAATGCCTTAGGACAGATAATGGGGGAGAATATGTCTCGCATTCTTTTGAGCAGTTTTGTGAATGACAGGGGTATTAAGCGTCAGTTGACCGGCCCTTACACCCCACCCCAGAATGGTTTGGCTAAGTGCATGAACAGGACTATTCAGGAGCGTGTGCGCTCTATGCTTAGCCATGCAGGCCTACCCCAGAGTTTTTGGGCTGGGGCAGTTAGTACGGCAGTGCATGTCATAAACCGATCGCCTTCCAGTGGATTGGATTTCCACGTTGCAGAGGAAGTTTGGGCTGGTAAGCCACCCTCTTATGCGCATCTCCGTGTCTTTGGATGTGAGGCATTCTGCCATGTGCCCAAGGACAAGAGGAGTAAATTGGATCCAAAGAGCATTAAATGCATATTCCTTGGCTATGGTGAGTCAGGAGAGATGGGCTATCGCCTATGGGATCTGCAGGCGCGGAAAATAGTACACAGCCATGATGTCATCTTCCATGAAGACAAGATGCATAGGCAGCCTGAGAAGGTGGTTGAGATCCGCAGAGTGATCTTTCAGGAGGAGCCTAGAGCTCCAGCACAGCCAGTAGTACAGCCTGCAGCAGTTCCTCCACAGGGCCAGGGTGTTGGACAGGTAGTTAGACAGGCAACAGAGCCTGCAATGAGACGGTCTGCTAGAGACAGACGTCCACCTGACAGATTTCAGCCCTCTATGCATTATGTTTTGGTTACAGATGCAGGAGAGCCTTTCACTTATGATGAGGCTATGCGCAAGGGTGACAGTCACTCCTGGGAGAGGGCTATTCAATCTGAGATAGACTCCCTGCATAAGAATGAGACTTGGGATTTGGTTGCCTTGCCTAAGGGCAAGAAGGCTTTGCCATGTAAGTGGGTGTACAAGCTGAAAAGTACCCCTGGACACCCCAAGCCGGCATACAAGGCTAGATTGGTAGCAAAGGATTTTAAGCAGGAACATGGTGTGGACTTTGATGAGATCTTCTCTCCTGTGGTTAAGATGACCACCCTGCGCTTAGTCTTGGCTTTGGTTGCACAGCTTGACTTAGATCTATATCAGATGGATGTCAAGACGGCTTTTCTACATGGGGACTTGCATGATGAGATCTATATGGATCAGCCTAAGGGCTTTGCAGAACTTGGTAGGGAGCACCTAGTGTGCAAGTTGAAGAAGAGCTTGTATGGCTTGAAGCAGGCACCTAGGGAATGGTATCATAAGTTTGATGCCTTTATGCAGTCACAAGGCTACAGCAGGAGTGCTATGGATCCGTGTCTTTACACGAAGAAAGCCCGTGATGGCAGTTTGCTTATCTTAGTACTCTATGTTGATGATATGTTGATAGCAGGGAAAGCTCATGATGAGCTAGATGCTCTTAAATCTCAGCTGAAGAAGAGCTTTGAGATGAAGGATTTGGGACAGGCCTCACATATACTTGGGATGCGTATTAAGCGCGATAGGCATCAGGGGCTTTTGTATCTCTCACAGCGGGAGTACATTCATAAAGTCCTTGAGCGCTTCCGCATGCAGGAGACATTGGGATGCCGTGAAGGGTATCATGAGGTACCTAAAGGGTACAACAGATATGTGTATTTGCTATGGCAGCCAGGATACAGGGGTCGTGGGGTACACTGACTCCGATTATGCAGGACATGCAGATAGTAGGAAGTCCACTTCTGGCTATGTATTCACCTATGCTGGAGGGGCTGTCTCTTCGATGTCCAGGGTTCAGAAGTGTATGGCTTTGTCTACCACTGAGGCCGAGTATGTTGCAGTCACTGAGGCTTGCAAGGAGGCCATATGGTTAGGCCGTCTAGTTGCTGACCTTGGGATTGATGCTACACCTACACTACATTCGGATTCTATGAGTGCCTTTCAGTTGGCTAAGAATTCGGTCTTCCATGCGAAGACGAAACACATTGAGGTGAGGTATCACTTCATACGTGGTGTCGTGGAGGACAGGTCTGTTGACCTTGTCAAGATCTCCACTGACGAGAATCCTGCAGATCTGCTCATGAAGAGCCTCACTACTGAGCACTTTGCCTTCCTCAGGAGCTTGATGGGCGTTGGATGAGATGTCGCCTTTCCTCATCCCTTGTACCTATGTACATTTGTACTGTCTTTTCTTTTTTCTTTTCTCTCTCACTAGGGCAGATTCGCCTTTAAGTGGGAGGTTGTTGGGGGTAAAGGCGCCTCCGCCGTGCCACCCCATGTATTGCTACACTGACAGTACCCGCCACTGTACACTACAGGTGGCGGGCGCCCGTCACGTCACTTTATTCTTTATTCTTTTAGTGACAGTTTGAATAAAGGAAGGCCCGGTCACACATTGTGACCGTTGGAGTTCCCATTTCTTGTCTCTCTCTTTCTTGCTCTTGCTCTCTCGCCATAGCTCGCGTGCAAGCTTCAATCCTTCTCACCTTTCAGTGTTGAGATGACAAGCTCAACACATGCGGACATTGATGATGGACAGCCTGGTTAGATGAGTCCACATGTCTACACTTAGCACGTCAATGATCATTATGACTCACACATGGCCACTGACTCATTACTTATTATATTCAGGTTGTTACACCTATTTACAGCTGGCATAGTTATAGCGCCAATCGACTAGTGTAGTCGGTTATGCATTGTTTGACTTAGTAGGCCACTTTCCTTTATGTTGTATCTTATCTATATTTTGTGTACATTGTAAAGTGTGTGGAAGAAGAAGAAGAAATCAGCAAGAAAACGTTTTGGCTTCCATCTCTCTTCTTGTCTCTTGAGTGAGCTTCTCCTTGTGCATTCTGTGTGTGATTGGCGTAGCATCTTGAGCAACTCCCCCCACCACACGATTCTTGACATAGCATCAAAGCCGCACCACTGAGAGAGGCTGATTTCGAAGGTTGAAGCGAAGGAGAAGAAGCAAGGTTTGAGCAAGCAAGCCACAGGTAAGAAGCTCTCCCATTCCTCCACTCTCTCTGTTGGATAGTGCCTGTGGAGGCACCGGAAGCAGGGTCGAGCAAAAATCTCAGATTGCAGTGAGATTTGGTGTGCGCGAAGAGCGCTGTCTATTCTGCAGATAAGCCCTTTAAGGCTTGCCCGCAGTTATTTTGGGCATTTGAGACCGTTTCAGGCCCCGTTTTAGAGGCGGAAGGTTGCGGACAACAGTTTCAGGGTACACTGTGACTTCGACTGTATTGATCGAAAGTGGGTGCGCAAGTTACCGATTTCAGATCTGTAAGTTCAAAGGTGTTTACCAGTGAGTAAACACAAGGTTTATCTGCAAACAGGTTGCAGATTGCATGTATTGTTGAGCAGTCAGTGAAAAAGACTGTCTGGTATATTGCCGTGCACTACAGGTCGAGGGTTGTAAAAGATTTGCTTGTTGTTGGTATTAATTTTGTGATAATGGCAGAGAATAGTGGAAGCCCCATCATTGAGAGGCTTGACAAGAATAACTACCCATCATGGAAGTTCTGTGTCACGAACTTCCTTATTGGAAAAGGCCTCTACGAGTTTGTTTCAGGTGAAGAAAAGGAGCCGGAGGTGAGTGATCCTCCAACTGCAGAAGAGACAAAGGCACGGAAGGAATGGAATGCAAAAGACAAGAAGGTCATGTATTGGTTGTCTGCAGTAATTGACAATAATATGCTGGGACACATTAGAAATGCAGAGAATTCATATGCAGCTTGGACCATACTTGAAAGTATGTTTTCTGTAAATACAAAGGCACGAAAGATTCAACTCAAGCAAGAGTTGAATACATTAAAGAAAGGGAAGATGTCTATCAATGAGTATGCACTGAAGGTAAGAAGCATTGCAGATGCATTGGCAACGATTGATGCAATGCCCGATGATGATGATTTGGTGTCGTCTACCTTGGGTGGACTTAACAATGAAAAGGCTTGGAAGTCTTTTGTAACTTCCGTATATGTTAGAAAGCCATTTCCAGATTTCGATGAGTTGGTCTCCCTTATGATCACTGAAGAGATCAATATGCAGAGTGAGACATCTGAAAAAGGTGATGAACAGGTCCAAGCTTTCTACTCTAGTTCAGTAAGGGGACGTGGCAGGTTCTCTTTAAGAGGCCGTGGTATAGGATGTGGTAGTGACAACCAGCAAAATAGATTGAATCAGCAATTTGGCGATATGCAGGTTTCAGGCGGTCGTGGTAACTTTAGAGACAGGGGGAGTTTTAGAGGAAGAGGTGGATGGCAGAACAGAGGTTCTAACAACTCTGGTATTGTGTGTCACTACTGTGGCAAAACAGGTCATATTGCAACCCAATGTTATGCTAAGAAAGATGATATCCGCAGTGGCAAGTTGCAGCAAGGGAACTATGCATCGTCTTCACGACAGAATGAAGACAAAAATGAACGTCTGTTTGTTATGCAGCATATGCTGAATGCTATTACAGGAAAGGGAACACATGATGATGCCTGGTATGTTGATTCAGGTGCATCCAATCATATGACCAGCCATGCAGAATGGTTTGGAGAGATGCAGAATTTGCAAAATGTAGGTTATGTGCAGACGGGTGATGATTCATGCCACCCAATTTCAACATTGGAAAAGTTCCCTTGTCCTTGCATGATGGTAAGACAAAGAGTCTTTCAGATGTATTACATGTGCCATCTATTACAAAGAACTTGGTGTCAGTGGGTCAGATGGTAGAGCAAGGGTTGCAAGTCAGATTTAATGCAAAGGGCTGCTTTGTAGAAGACTTCAATGACAAGTGCAGGTTAGTTGCAAAGGGAAGTAGAGTTGGACGTATGTTTACTCTGGATGCTGGAATTCCTACTATGAATGCTGCTATGTATGCTAAAGGAAAAGGTGTTGTTGCAGACATTGAAATTTGGCACAAACGCATTGGATATGCAAATGTACAAAGACTGAAATTAATGCAGCCCAAAGGGTTAGTTACAGGTTTGCCTACATTTAGAGTTGCAGAATTTCATAAGGTATGCGAAGCATGTTAGTTTGGTGAGCAAGCAAGACAACCTTTTTCACATGACAGAGATGTAAGCATAAATATCCTTGATGTTGTGCATACAGACATTTGGGGGCCTACACAAAATGTATCTCTTGGAGGCAGTTCATACTTTGTCACATTCATTGATGATTGTTCTAGGAAGCTGTGGGTATATTTTATGAAGGAAAAGAGTGAAGCATTTGAGCGCTTTAAAACTTTCAAGGCTGCAATTGAAAGAGAAACAGGCTTGAAAGTAAAGTGCTTGAGGTCAGATGGAGGGGGAGAGTACCTCTCGAATGAGTTCAGTGATTTTCTGAGGTCTCATGGGATAAAGAGACAGTTCACATGTAGGTATACCCCACAGCAAAATGGGGTTGCACAAAGGAAAAACAGGCATATTGCAGAAGTTGCATGCGCCTTGATGGCTGAAAAGAATATGCCTAAGCATTTCTGGTCTGAGGCTGTTCATACTGCTGTTTATATTATGAACAGAATCCCCACAGCTGCAGTTCATGGTATGACTCCTGAAGAATGTTTTACTGGCAAGAAGCTTGATGTATCACACTTGAAAGTGTTTGGCTGCATTGCGTATGTTCATGTGCCAGATGAGTTGCAGAAGAAACTGGATCCAAAGGCTGAAAAGTGTGTCTTTATTGGATACTCTTTAGAACAGAAAGGGTATCGCTGTTATAACCCTATCACATGTAAGTTTAGAGTGAGCAGGGATGTCATCTTTGATGAAATGAGCAGTTGGTATGCATCTAGTGGTGATGCATTGGATGATGATGATGATCATGACACTCATGTGCATGCTAAAAAGCAAGAATCACGAACTCTTAGTGGACCAAAGACATCATCTGGTAGTCCTTGGTCTGGGAGACTAAGGAGTACCTCTACATCTTCAGGTGCATCTAGTAGCACTACAGGTAAAGACAAAGGAAAGAATAAAGTGTCAGATGGCATTGATGCAGTTCTTGATGGAGACTCCAGTGGCTCAGTGAGCCTGGATGATGAGCTTGGCATTCCTTCAGTGAGGATTCCAGGTGTGCAGAGAGCATGCATTAATGCAAAGACTCCATTGAGTGATCCAATGGTATGCAGGTCTAGCAAGGTCAGATACCCTGTTAAAAGATTTGGTTTTGAAGGTTATACAGCTCACCATTATGCTTATATGGTGAAACTAGTTGAGGATGTTGAGCCCACATGTTTTGAGGAGGCTGTTGGTCATGCTCATTGGGATGCAGCAATGGATGAGAAAATGGCTGCATTAGAGGCCAATAAGACTTGGGATCTAGTATCATTGCCGAAGGGAAAGAAAGCTATTGGATGTAAGTGGGTTTATAAGATTAAGCACAATGTAGATGGTTCTATTAGTAGGTACAAAGCTAGGCTGGTTGCAAAAGGCTATGCCCAGACATATGGCATAGATTATGATGAAACCTTCAGTCCAGTTGCTAGGATGGCAACTGTCAGATGTGTGATTGCTTTGGCAGCAGCCAAAGGTTGGAGGTTGCAGCAAATGGATGTGAAGAATGCCTTCTTACATGGTGATTTGCAGGAAGAAGTGTATATGGATCAGCCCTAGCAGGTTATGAAGATTTAGAGCATCCCACATATGTGTGCAGGCTGAAGAAGGCACTCTATGGGCTCAAGCAAGCACCTAGAGCATGGTCTGATAAGATCAGAGAGTATCTTGTCAATATTGGCTTTTATGTTTCTGATGCTGATCACTCACTTTATGTGAGAAAGGGAGATAAAGGTTTGGTCATCATAGTCATCTATGTGGATGACTTGATTATTACAGGTGATAGTGATAGTGGGATTGTTGAAGTCAAGGGTTGTTTGAAGAAGAAGTTTGAGATGAAGGATTTAGGTGAGCTAAGATACTTCCTTGGCATTGAGGTGATTAGATGTGATGATGGTATATGGCTGTCCCAAAGACAGTATGGCTTGGATATGTTGTCCAAGTATGGTATGACTGCATGCAAACCACTTTCAGTCCCGTTGGAGCAGAATGTAAAGTTGAGTGCTGATGTTGGGGATGAGATAGAAGACCCTACTATGTTCAGGAGGATAGTGGGGAGTTTGATCTACATGACCATTACAAGGCCAGACTTGAGCTACGCTGTTGGTCTTGTAAGTCAGTTTATGCAAGTACCTAGAAAGCCACATTTGGATGCAGTTAGACGCATATTGAGATATGTGAAGTCCACATTACATTATGGACTTTTCTATGAGGCATGTACAGATGTACAGGTGTTTGGGTACACAGATGCAGATTGGGCTGGTAGTATGTTTGATAGAAGATCTACCAGCGGATACATGTTCTCTCTTGGTCGTGCAGCAGTTGCTTGGAGCAGCAAAAAGCAATCTACAGTTTCTTTGTCGAGTACAGAGGCTGAGTATAGAGGTGCTGCTGTTGTAGCATGTGAGGTAGTATGGCTGCAAAAGTTATTGGCTGATTTGGATGTACAGGTGGAAGGTCCAGTTGTCATTTATTGTGACAACATAAGCAGTATACAGTTGGCTAGGAACCTTGTGTTCCATGCCAGGACAAAACATATTGAGGTACACTACCACTTTGTGAGAGAGAAGGTACTAGCAGGTGAGATTGACTTGGAGTATGTCAGCACACAGGATCAAATAGCTGACATCTTCACGAAGGCATTGGGTACAAAGAAGCTTCAAAAGTTTCGAAGCTTACTTGGAGTTGCAGAGATGCAGTTGAGCTTGACGGGGAGTGTTGAGATGACAAGCTCAACACATGCGGACATTGATGATGGACCGCCTGGTTAGATGAGTCCACACGTCTACACTTAGCACGTCGGTGATCATTATGACTCACACATGGCCACTAACTCATTACTTATTATATTCAGGTTGTTATACCTATTTACAGCTGGCATAGTTATAGCGCCAGTCGACTAGTGTAGTCGGTTATGCATTGTTTGACTTAGTAGGCCACTTTCCTTTATGTTGTATCTTATCTATACTTTGTGTACATTGTAAAGTGTGTGGAAGAAGAAGAAGAAATCAGCAAGAAAACGTTTTGGTCTCCATCTCTCTTCTTGTCTCTTGAGTGAGCTTCTCCTTGTGCATTTTGTGTGTGATCGGCGCAGCATCTTGAGCACCTCCCCCCACCAGGCGATTCTTGACACTAGGGGGGCTCTGGCCGTAAATCCCTCTCCTTCCGAGCCCTGCACAAGAGGCCAATGTGACTTGGGATTGGATCGCGAGGCCCACATACTAGTCCATTATGGATAAGCCTACGGGCTGGACTTTATGAATGTATTCCAAAGATAAATATGATAAGCTGTTGAAAAGGAACTTGTTTGACATTGCTTTTCTATGTCAAGTGCTATGATTACGTAAAGGAGCAGTGCCTAACGGACTAATTAAGGAAGCTGTTTGATGCATGTCCAACTAAATGTGGTCGGTAATTAGACAACTAAAACAACCTGAGGAAAGTGCGGTGGATGTGGCCATGGGTCCGTCCTACGGATGGGTGGTCCTGGTTGACCGGGAACTTTTCTCAATCATAATGGACAGCAAGAAGATCATTCAAAGGAAATGAATAGCAAGGGCGCTGACCTATAGTCTAGGTTATAATAATCCTGGTTTACGTTGTTTTAGGGGAACGGAATGGGGCTATGCCTTATGGCAGAGAGGTTAAACCTTGCATCCCTCTCGTTTTCCATTCTCCTTGAACCAAGTGCAGCGTGAATCTGCTTTGGCCCTGGCATTTCTGCGTAAAGTAGTTCGCTTGGGGTTCGACGCTAGTTGCCATTTAGGAAATGACCATTAGGGGAGACCCTGATTCAGGTTGGTCCTAAGTGAGAACGGCCATAATACTTCCGCTACGTGGCAGACGCGGGAAGTCCTAGATCGTAAACCCCATTACATTCCAAGGGAGTGCCGGGCGAAGCTTTCTAGATCTTCTTTCCGATGAACTGCTAAGATGTGTCCTAGAGGGAACATGTGGACACGTTACAGTGTTAAAGTTAACACAAGACATATTTAGAGCTTGTAGCAAGAGGAGCAGCCAAGTAGGGGAAATAGATATATATGACAAGGTGTTGCTAGGTCACATGCCTTGATAGAGATGTATATCAATAGTGGTGATCTTGCAAAAGCACGAATGGGATGAGATTCTAGCACTAGAAGTAGTCACGAACAAGCCTTGAAAAGGTTAACCTCACTCTATAGATGATTGCCAATGAAAAGGCCATCATACAACATGTAGGGACATTGGTAGTACAAAGTGTTGTATATGATGTGTACGAAGATGATTTGTATACTTGCAATCTATATTGTTTAAAATTTTGATAAGGTGCTCTTCTCTTAGATTTGTACTACTAGATTCATCAATTTGAAAATTATGAGGTTAATTGGTCAAATGTCTTTTCCATGGGAGCGACTTTTACGTTCTAGAAATGTTCAATTCCATAACTTTTATGATCAATTACTTGCACGAATCCTCATACCTTTAGCTTTGTCAATCCTACTCCAAACATTACTTACATAATCTATCTCGAACTCAAGGGCAAGGGTGGGAAGAAAAAATATGTGATTGTCTTAGTATGGATAATAAATGTGCCATAATTTGAATAATTATCATAAACTAAATTATAATTAGTAGGTATCATTTGTATGTGTGTGTATGCACACGTCCACACATATGAGAGAGAGAGAGAGAGAGAGAGAGAGAGAGAGAGAGAGAGAGAGAGAGAGAGAGAGAGAGAGAGAGAGAGAGAGAGAGAGAGAGAGAGAGAGAGAGAGAGAGAGAGAGAGAGAGAGCTTTGTGTGTGTGTGTATCATCAATTACTATAGTGTCAGACATACATAAGGACTAGAGAGAATAAATACCTTGAAAGGGTTACCTTTTGTAAGGAAAGGGAAGCAACATAGCAAAAATGTAAAGTGAGCAAGGTATAGCCGCACAAGCTTCAGAATGATGCCAATAGCACAAAGCATATTTATGGGCCTACTAGTGGAGATACAATTTGAAAGGTGTTAGCAAAGCCCCCTTATGTTCCATGATAACTTTATCTTTTTTCATGAGAAAGTGCACTTTAAACATTTGGCCAAAGAGGTGTAAAACGATTCCTTGTGTAGGTAGCTTTTAACCACTTTTCTCTAAGGTATTATTGTTCATAAACATATAAAAAAAGGGTAGAATGCCACCTATTGATGGATGCCCCAATGTTAATGGTTCTCCTGGAGTTTTTTACACAAGCTTACATAAGCTAGACAAAGAATAAAATGGATTTATTATATACAAGCTTGAATGACCTTCAAAGAGGATGAGAGAGAGTATCTTGATGAAGAATTGATGAATGCCCTGATACTAAGGGTTTTGTTGGGATTGTTCAAATCCTTACTTGAGCATTTTTCCAAAGTGTTTAAAGTTTGATTTGAGTATCTTAGAAGCTTGAATGAGCTTTAATGGAGGATGAGAGAGAGGCATAATGAGAGAAATCCAAACAACTATTGTGACAACTTAAAGGAGGTTGTGCTCTCATAAATACACGCCTTTTGTTGCTTAATATTCTCCTAAATTTTTAAACAAGACACTTTTCAAATATCAAGAATATGGTACATCATTGAGTTGGGAAAGCTACAAGAATTTTTGTCTCTTGCATGTTAAACAATTAAAATGCATGTCTAAGTAATTTACTCCTTTACAACGTCTAATTTCTGTATTTTTCTAATCTTTGTGTAGTAAGGTATAGTCATCCAATATGGGTTGAGATTATGTCTCTTCTCATTTATATGTACATAACACATGCTCTAATTTGTCTTTTCACTTCCTTTTTCATTTCTATTTGAAACTTTCAAAATGATTGGTTCATATGCTCTCTCTCTCTCTCTCTCTCTCTCTCTCTCTCTCTCTCTCTCTCTTTCTTTGGGGAAGACTATAAGTAGTGTTTGACTCTTTTGCTATGTACAATGACAATCTTCTTAGCTTTTGGAAAAGGAAACAACAAGTTGTTCGGTATCATATATACTAATTGGTGATATTTGTATTTATATTATCACCTTTGCTACTAAGATTGGTAGCATAGAAAACCTTACTCCCATTCTCTTGGAGATGTTACCACTAATAAGAAGAATCAAGGTCTATGTGCCTCATCACAGATGCAATAATGGGTTGGTATTGGTGCCTCAAGGATAGTAATATTTTGGATACTTTTGGACTAAAATACTATCCCTTCCCTATGTAGAAATTGCAGCTCATGCTTGCTATTACACAAAGTTACTTTGTAAGGTTTCAAAGATAGCCTTTTAGCATTGGTATGAATGGGTAAGGTGCATCCCCAACTCAAGATCACTATTGAATAAAACATACTTTTCCATTGTGCAATCAAGGTGATATGTTTGGCAATTAGAAATTAAATCTTATCATTTGTGCTTATTCTTTCCTTTCCTCATTGGTGAAGTAAGTTATATAAGTGTTAGAATTCCATTGGAAAACTTCAAATTAGCTTATTCTTTCCTTTCCTCATTGGTTTGTGATCTCAATATATTGAAATGTATGCTGAAGTAAGTTATATTCCTTAGCTCCAATACACTTTTTTCTAGTTGATACAATGAATAATTCGGCAAATCTCATGCCATTGTAGTAGTTTGTAAAACATTGTACCAATCAAAAGTTCTAATAGAAACCTTCTACAAATTAGAAGTCATCTACACAAATAGCTACTATGAACTCTTTATTGAGGAAAATTATTGGTTTACAATGGTTATTCACATGCATAGTTTAAAAAATACTATCCATTACTAGAAATGATTAGATTGGTAAGTCAAAAGTGCATGTGTTTTAATATAAAACTAATTCTTTGCCCCAAAAAGTTCAAAAGTAAAGCACGTAACTCAAAAGGTCATAATCACACTCCTTGTTTCTTGTTGTGAATGCTAAAAATTTCCAATTTTAAATTACTCAAGTTGTTGTGTAGGATGGAGGTTCAAGGAGGGAATCTCATATGATGTCACATGAAACATATAATTCCATCACTTTTTGGAAAAATGCAACATGGAGTCAACTAGCATTCAATATGTGAACATCTTTTTTAAGCTTAAGTAAAGAACTTTACAAATATTACTTTTTGTGCAATGCCTTAACTAGTGATTATTTTGGGCAACTAGACTTTGGTTGTTCTTAGTATCTACCATTTCCAAAGCAAATAGTTGTAAGACTAAGGCCATGCCATTTTAATGGTGGAGTCTCCTAATGGTTCCTTTTTTTGTAATGCATGCCTTTCAACATTTATTAAAGAATCATGACATTGGCCAAACCATCAAAGGGGTCATCAACCCAAAGGATAATACATCATGGAGCCACATGATTGAGAGGAAATGATATGAAGACCTTCTGTAATGCACACACCCACCCTTGATAGTTCTTGCAAACACTACTTCATGTTTACTAAGGTTTTGCATAAAGCAAGTCTATTACATTGTTATGATTCATTTCACATTCTTTTTTGGGTGGTTTTTGAATATATCGATATTCCTCGTATTTGCAATGTTCTTTACTCACCCACCTAACATTCTTTTTTGGGTGGTTTTTGAATATATCGATATTCCTCGTGTTTGCAATGTTCTTTACTCACCCACCTAACATTGTTGAATCGGGATTTTAATGAAGAAAGTCAAGGAACCATTTCAATTTATGCATCCAAAGTGTAATACTTTTCACTTGATGAAACAAACATCGACAAAATTCAAAACAATATTTTCTTAAATCCACAATAGGCCATGCTCCAACATACCTACATGCACCTTTGCCATCCTCATAACCTTCACTAAGTTGTTCATTAGACATACGATAATGTTCTTGTATATATTCATGCACCCTCATTCATCTCAATAACCATAGGGCTCAAAGTATGAAGGTAGCCATATTGTCATGATGGTTTTGTAAACTAATGCCTTCTTAGCTTGTGATATTTGGATCTATTGAAAATCATTTTAACATTGTTAGCTCTACTCATTTTTTCTCTCTAGATTATAGCTTGGCTTCATTCTATATATACTATCAAATCATTATATAGTACTTAGTATTTGGCTCCATTTATAGCTATAATTCAAATAAAATACATTAGAGAGAGAATAGAATCCACTTTAGTATAAAAAATATATATTTTCCATCAAGAAATTTAACAGAGACACACAACTCAAAAAGTCATTATTACTTTCACACAAAAATATATTAATATTTTCATGTTAGATTACATGTGTTATTAGATAGTTTGAGATATAAATCATGTAATATATTTAATTTTCATTTCAAACTTATGAATCACATAAAATAAGTCATTCTATGTTATACATCATGTCTTAAAATATAAAAAAGTATTATAATTTTAAAAATTAGCCTTTATAGATGTAGAGACACAAATTTGATTATTCTTCTAGCATTACTTGAAGACCAACATCATTCTAATTTACTTAAGTATCTAAATAACCATGGTAGTGAAATGATACTGTAAGGGAATAGAGCTATAGTGACGCTTCATAGGGATGATTTTTATTGGCATCACTATTAACATCACTAAATGCATTGCTATTAACATCACTATATAGCATCATTATGTAGTGATGCTTACAGAAACACTATACACTGGGAGAAAAAAGGTGCCAAAATAGTCATTGCAACAAAATACTATGAATATTGAGAGAGAGAGAGAGAGAGAGAGAGAGAGAGAGAGAGAGAGAGAGAGAGAGAGAGAGAGAGAGAGAGAGAGAGAGAGAGAGAGAGAGAGAGAGAGAGAGAGAGAGAGAGAGAGAGAGAGAGAGAGAGAGAGAGAGAGAGAGAGAGAGAGAGAGAGAGAGAGAGGGAGTTGGAAAGAGAGAGAGGGAGGGGGAGGTGAAGCGAGAGAGATGGAAAGAGAGGGAGGAGGGAGAGATCAAGAAAGGGTAAGAGAGTAAGGATGGAGACAACAAAGAGAGAGAGAGAGAGAGAGAGAGAGAGAGAGAGAGAGAGAGAGAGAGAGAGAGAGAGAGAGAGAGAGAGAGAGAGAGAGAGAGAGAGAGAGAGAGAGAGAGAGAGAGAGAGGGAGTTGGAAAGAGAGAGAGGGAGGGGGAGGTGAAGCGAGAGAGATGGAAAGAGAGGGAGGAGGGAGAGATCAAGAAAGGGTAAGAGAGTAAGGATGGAGACAACAAAGAGAGAGAGAGAGAGAGAGAGAGAGAGAGAGAGAGAGAGAGAGAGAGAGAGAGAGAGAGAGAGAGAGAGAGAGAGAGAGAGAGAGAGAGAGAGAGAGAGAGAGAGAGAGAGAGAGAGAGAGAGAGAGAGAGAGAGAGAGAGAGAGAGAGAGAGAGAGAGAGAGCAAAATAGAGAAATAAAGAGAATGAGATTATAATCAAATGTGTGACACAATTCCTCTATAGATGCTTTAATAATCGGAATGATTTAGATAGGTAGATCTCATCCGTGCTCTTGTATTAGATGAGAGAAATAAAAGGGGTATATTTGTACTTTTCCATTTCACGATCGTAAAAGTTGAGTATTGAAAGAACATGCTTGCCTTTGAGTGTAGTGAGGAGGGCCTTGGCAATAAGGCTCAAGTGGAGCCTTTGAGTGTAGTGTGGCATTATCATGTTTAAGAAAGGACTATGTGTAAAGAGATTTTGCTGAAATTTTTATTAGAAAATTCCATCCTATAATAGGTATTAATCTTCTATAGAATCTTTCTAATAGAAATTTCTAAAATGTCTCTTTAAGTAGAGTTTGACAATGTGATGATAATACAATATAAGCAACATTCGAGCCTTGCTTCAAGTCTCTCATCACAATATTCGAAAGCCAATATGTTATTTCAATACTTTGCTTTTAGATAAGATTTTCATCTAAATTAGTTTGGATACTCATTTTGACACGTGTGCCATCATTTTCTTATGGGCACTCCTTTCTCATCGGAGGATAGTTATATATGGTTGAACAAGTTGTTAAACTTTACAATTGTTAATATAAATATAAGGCCCTTCTTGAACACCTTCTAAATCACTACATTATTGTAGCTTTTTTGCAAAGAATACAAGATGAGTTGTGCCATTTTTCTACCATTAACAACAATTATGGAGTGGATTTGAAGGTCTTTATGAAGGGTCTTACATTTTTATTGACCTCCTTCCACTAGATATGACCTAAGACCATCAATGATAAGGTGATTACACAAGTGATTGTACATGCTTACCATTGAGTATTTAGGATTCCCTTAGATAATAATCTCAAGTACTGGGATATTGTGTTTGTAACTATAATTACCATTACCAAGTTCTTATCCTTGAGAGAGAGGGAGAGGGTAAGGGGGAGAAAGTAAAGGAGAGGAAGAGGAAGCATGGGTGAGAGAGTACAGAAGGATATTGTGAGTGAGTGAGAGAAAAAGAGAGAGTGTGAAAGAGGAAAGTGAAAGAGGGGGAGAGAGGGAGATTGTACCTCATTTATGAGGTTTTGATCATGTTATGCTAATAACTTGATTATTATTATTATTTTGTTCAATTGATCAACCTGATGCATATTTGGAATTGTTTTTTATACATTTATATTCAAGCTCCATCCTCTTAAGTCAATCTTTTATCTGGATACATCCATTGCAAGTATCAATGGAGAGAGGGAGCTAGTGCCAATGGCCGCACAATTAGTGGCTCACATTAATTCTCTACTATATCATGTCTTGCTTGAGAGATATAGTTGAGAGACACATATTAGAAATATTGTTATATCAAATCAAAGTGTTAAATACCACAAAAATTTTCTCTTATGTAATAATTTTTCCACATATCCTTAGGTTACTCAAGGGAAACATGTAACCCAAGGGAAAGATGTAAATCTAGTTTAAAAACTTATTACAGACAAAGGCAATGCACAATGACAAGGCCCCATCTACTTAGAAGTTTTGGGATTTCATACTAATGCAAACTCATTGTATCGAGTGTGTAAGTGAATGATTTCACAAACTACCTCTAACATTATTCTTCCAATGAAACTTTGTGGCTACACAAAGTGGGTTTCTTCTTAAGCAACTAAAACATCTAAAACAAGTCTACATAAAAGAACAATAGGTAAAGTTTAGTATTCTAAGGATACGATAAATACTTACTAGAAAACTTATACACACACATACACACATCTTATCAAGTCCCACATTAATGTCACCCACAAGCCATTGTGAGTGTCAGTAACTTACAAGGTAGGACAACTCCAATCCTATTGTAGAAGGACTTCATGGTCTTCTAGTTTTCCATCTCTAAACACTTGCTAAAGCTTGTCAACTCAAAGTGCCATATCATTATGAGATTTTGAGATGATGTTGTCATTAATCAAGCATGCTATGCTATTAAGAATGTAATGTCTAAGTTTAGGTCATAGTATTACCAATTATAGATGCAATCTAGAAAGTGATATATTAGCTAAGGTGTACTAACCATATATATGTTAAGATATGGCTCAATATAAGCCAATGCTATGCTTATGCAAGCTAAACAAAGCTTATGACACAAGTCTTGGTGATCTATAATACTTGTACTTAGAGGCAACCAAAGATTAGTTATCACTCTCTTAATCATTTCATAGTTTAACAACAAGAGTAATATCTTCACCTATTGACTATTTGTAGCTACCTTTTGCACCAAAACCTCTCAAGTTCTAACTATGTTTTGATACAATGGATGCGACAAGCAAGTTGCATGTGAGGAGCTTGTCAGTCGATTGATACAAAGCCACCAATTGACATTGTTTAGGAGGGTAAAGGAAAAACACAGACCCATGCAATGGAAGTATCATCCCAACACCTGTAGAAAATATGTATGCTCCAATCAATAAGAGGCTTGATAAGCCCAACACCAGTGGCTTCATAGCTGCTTGCACACAGATAAATTGATGATGGGCTATAATGCAACATCAATACTATAATATTATACTGCCATGATGACTAAAACTTGGTGGAACGACTGCAAAATAAGACCATATCGACCTAAGACTTGTAATCGTACCAGCCTATCCAGCAAGGCAAAGGTCATAATGGGTTTAAAATCTAGGATCCAAATGTCACATATTGCTTAGAATCAGAAATGTGATGCATGTTTTGATTAATAGATGTAACTAATAACAAATTTGCAACACAAGACCATATCAACCTAGATCATATAAGCTTATCCAACAAGGAAAATGTCATAATGGCCAGGCTCCAAATGTCATGTATTGCTGTGAATTAGAATTGTGATGCATGGTTTGATTAATACACTTAACCCAATAACCAAATTGCAACATAAAACCAGACCAACCTAAAATTCATAATCCTACTAGCTTTTCCAACGAGGCAAAAGTCATAGTGCGTTTGAAACCCATGCTCCAAATGTCATGTATTGCTAAGAATCAGAATTGCGATGCATGGTTTGACTAATACACATAATCAATAACCAATTTGTAACATAAGACTACACTAGCCTAAAATTCATAATCATACCAGCATAATCAACAAGGCAAAGGTCATAATGAGTTTGAAACCCAGCTCCAAATGTCATGTATTATTGAGAATTGGAATTGTGATGCATGGTTTGATTAATACATGTAACCAATTTGCAATATAAGACCATACCAACCTAAAACTCATAATCATACTAGCCTATCCAAAAAGGCAAAGGTCATAATGGGTGTGAAACCCAGGCTCCAAATGTCATGTATTGTTGAGGATCAAAATTGTGATGCGTGGTTTGATTAATACACAACAATTTGTAGCAAAAAACTTGACATCAAGGGTAAGCTCCTTATATTATGTGGAAAATGCATGTCCCAGGTCCAACTTTTCAATGTCGTCTTTACAAGAGCACTAAGATCTTTCATCTCACCATAATGATTCAAATATTTCCATTTGCTATGGAGATTTTTAATTGAACTTTATTTTACTTGCCATATGATTTTGACTTTCCATTACAAGGGGTCCAAACCTTGTCATTAGCTATAGGAGTTTTCTTTTTAAACTTCCCATATTATTTCCTTCATCTTCCATTTATGATTATGATTTTGTTTTAGTTTCTCTTCGTTCTATGATAATTTATAAGTATATATTGTCTATTTGTTGATCTCATCTTGAAATTTAATTGGTGGATCAAATTTAGGTAGCTATAATTTCTACATTAAAGAAACTAAAAAATAAGCAATCTTTAGTAAAGCAGAAATGCTAGAAAAAGATGAAAGAATACAATAATCTAGCTTGCACTCCTCTTGGAAATACTTTTTGTCAAGAAGGAGATATGAGAAAAGAGAGACGAGTGCGAGAGAGAGAGAGAGAGAGAGAGAGAGAGAGAGAGAGAGAGAGAGAGAGAGAGAGAGAGAGAGAGAGAGAGAGAGAGAGAGAGAGAGAGAGAGAGAGAGAGAGAGAGAGAGAGAGAGGGGAGAGAGGGGAGAGAGAGAGGAGAGGAATACTGACAAGGAGAGAAATATTGAAAAGGAGAGAGAAAGAGAAACTAGCCGTGAAAGTTATAAGAGAAGGTGAGATGAAGAGACTTTCTTAATTTTTGTCGAATGGCAAAAAAAATTAAAAGTCTCATACATATTATACCTAGCCAATGTAGTCAGTATTTTATTTTCCCCCAAAATACTAAGTCTTCTCATTCCTTTACATTGCATCCCTACCCAAAGGTTTTTACCATTAAAAAAAAAAAGGGACTTATTACAATGGGGCCGGAATGATAAGCAAGACATAGCATTACTCTGCTTTCAACAGTACAAAAGATATAAAAATTTTGGAAAATATGAAGAATTTTGGTTGAAATGAAGATTGAAGAATAAGCCTCTTTAACAACATCTAAATGTCTTCAAAATGAATTCTTGGCCACAAAATGTCTTGAAAAGATACTTGCAACTAGTAAATAGCTTGTTGTCTAAAACAAATCCTATTGAATAGAATCTGAAATAACTTTTCATAGACTAATCCAAATGGGGTGTACTCTCAGCATGTTATGTACAAAACAAAGCTCTTTTAAAGTACTTTTAATCTATGTAAGTTGCACTTTGTTGTATTTATGGTAGATAAAATCTATTCAAAAATGGAATACTGTCTAGGTGTTATGTGCAGCATAATAGGGTCAACTATGACTAATTCTCAACCAAAAGTGCATCTTGAAGATAGGGAAAATCTTTCAATATGGATGTGGACCTCCTTCCTCAAGTGATAGACCCTTCCATTTGATCAAGAATTCAATGATGGCAAAGCTTCTTTTCTCATTGTCATATGACTTCCTTAGGGATATACTATATAGTAGCTTCTTCATGTATAGGTGGTAGCTCTTCCACATAATCATCCTAATTGCCAAAAAAAGGCTTAAGATGACTGAGATGGAAGACATTATGAATCTTTGTGGAGGAAGGAAGTTCTAGACAATAAGCCAAGTCTCTTATGTGCTCAAGGATCATGTATGGTCCATAAAACCTATGTGCAAGCTTCTTTTAAGCCATCCTTCAAAGTGGAGTATCAAGACTTGGACACTTTTAGCAATACTAACTCTCCTTCTTGAAATCCATGGGGCACATCTTCTCATCAGTATATAACTTCATTTGCGCTTGGGCTTTCTTGAGATTCAACTTACACAGTTGTGAAGAAGGACCTACATATGCTCTAACTCTTCTTTCCCTTGAAGGTTAATCTTCTCACTAAATAGAAATTAGGAAGAGGCACATTGCATCCATACAAGCCTCAAAGCTAGACACACCAATGCCAGAATGGGTAGAGTTATTATAGGTAAACTTAGTCAAATGTACTAGTGGGTCCCATGAATGTTATGTATCATAATAGAAGCATCTAAGATAAGTATCCATCCAGTTATTGACCATTTCTTTCCAACAAACATCAATCTGAGGATGGAAAGTGATAGATGAAGCTGACTTAGTACCTATTCAATTGAAAACCATTTGCCAAAACTTGCTCATAAATTTAGTGTCCTTGTCATACCTGCAATAATCTATGTAGTTAAAAGATATACCCATAGACTATTTGGCAACTTGTGATGTAGGAAACTAAGTCTTGGTGGGAATGAAATGGGTTGCATTGATGAGTTTATTGACTACCACATAGATACGATTTCACCCCTTCTTAGTTGTAGGTAAGCTGGTAGTAAAATACATATTTGTGCGTATCCACTTGCCTTAAGGTATAGGTAAGGGCTACAACAAATCACTTGGCTTAGAAGTGCTATCCTTATTCTGATGACATGACACACACTTAGAAACATAATCTTTCACATCATTTCACAAGCCCTTCAAGTGAAAACTCTTGTGAAATCTTGTTGTAGATCTTAAAAACATATAAGTGTCCAACTATGGGCAAAGAGTGCATCTCCTCCATGATCTTCTACTTGAAATAAGAAGTATAACGGATGAAAATCTTGCCGTTGAACCAATGAGTCCATTTTAAACTAAAAATGAGAGTTTTCCTCCATGATTCCTTGCTATAATTTCTAAAATACATAGTTAAAATCTTTATCTAAGAGATAGGAGAGAGAATTATCCACTACATTGTCTTTTCCCCTTGTATGACTAATGTAAAAAATCATAGATTTGTGGTGTAACAACCCATCTATGCTAATTGGGAGTAAGGTTTGACTAGGAGAGGAAATACTTAAGGACCATGTGATCACAGTTAGCACTGAATTGGCTACCATATAAATAATGGTGCTATTTCTTTATTGCATGGAGGATAGCCAATATTTCTTGGTCATAAAAATTCATTGCCATCTCTTTTTTTTATAATCTTTCAACTTTCAATTGCAATAACTCCATGATCCTATAACAAGACTACACCTATGCTTCTTCCATTAGCATCACACTAGATGGTAAACTCCTTAAAGAAGGCTGCACAAACCAAAGTAGGAGCAAAAGTTAGCAAATCCTTTAACTTATTGAAGTATCTATCAATAATAGCATCCCAAAATAAAGCTTCCTTCTTGAGTCTATCAATCAAAGGGGCTGCAATAGTCACATCATGCTTAATAAATCTACGATAGAATGATGAAAACCCAAGAAATCCATGTAGGGAAGTAGTAGTTTGCAAAAGTTAGCCAATCTCTAATACAATACACCTTTTTAGGATCAGCCTTGATTCCCTCCTCATAGTCAATATGTCCTAAGTATTTCACTTCCATCTACATGAAAGAACGTTTGGTATTGTTAACAAAGAGTTTATGCTTTCCCAATGCATCAAACACCTTTCTCATGTGGGACAAATGGCTCTCTAATGGTTTACTATATATGAGAATATCATCAAAGAAGACCAACACAAATTTGAAAATAAATCAATAAAGCATATTATTTATGAGACTTTGAAAAGGGTGAAGAACTTGGATCAAAGAATCCCATTTCTAATAACTCCTTGATTTGTTTAGCAACTTTCTCATGCTCACATTGAGATAACCTATAGGGTGGCTTGCTCACTAGCTTTGAGTGACACTGACAAATCTACAAGGTGATCAACCACTCTCTTAGAATGTAAAATTATATTCAACTAAAATAAGTATTTTTACTCCTCAAGAAGAGCCTTTAATGTTGAATTATTCATTGATTCTTTAGAGGAGTTGTCACTCACTAACAAAATCCATATGAAACTATGAGAAATCCATAGTAGTCTTGCCCAATTTCATTAGCCAATCACACCCTAGTACCACATCTATAGGGTCTATATCCAAAGCAATTAAGTCCACATGTGTGTCATAATTTTTAGCCAAATTTAAGGGACCTATGAGAGCACATTTGGGTGTTGATCTCTTCTTTTCCATTAGCTACCTTAACCTTAATGCACTACTATAAATAAATAGGAAGACATTCAAAATGATTTATTGCTTGTCTATTCACAAAATTATGCATACTACCACTATCTGCCAAAATGTACACATTCTCTCCATGGATACCCCCCCTATATACTTAGTGTACATGGACTCCTAGAACTTATCCATGCATCCATGGAGATTGAATAGGCTGAAGTGGTAGTAAGAAATGTCTCTACTTTTTTGTCCACCAGGATCAAAAGGAATATGACCACTTGGATCAAAGGAAACCCCTCTTGAGGATTATAAAATTGATATTGTCTAGTGTCATCATCATAGTCCTCATTGCCGGCTTTCTCAATCATGAGTGATACTTCTTCTTCATCACCAAAATTCTCTATAACAAATATGCTTTTAACTTTTTCTTTATTTTAATTGCATTTGTTGGAATGGTCAGTAGTGTATTTTTTCCCACATTTAAAGCATATGCCTTTTTCTTTCCTCTCTTTAAAGAGGTTCATGGAAATGAACTTCTATCCACCACTAGCTGAAGTGTTATATGACCTATTATCTCCTTGTTTTCTCTCAATTTTGGGAGTAAGTGCTACCTTGAAGTTCCATTTCTTCCTTATTGCATTGAAAGGTGGATATGTAGAGACTTTAGGGCTCCCATATGACATAGTAGAGCTTCCAAAGTTTTTCTAAAAGTGACATTGTTTATTTGCATCTATGAGCTATCTAAATGATGACTGAATATTAACATCCTTTCTATATTTTTGAGCATACTATATGTAACTTGGCATCATCATTCATACTCTTCACACATACATTGTGAGGTTCAAAAACTTATTGGTATACTCTCTTATTGTCATGTTTCTTTGGTCCAATTGGTACCAACCTCTAGCCAACTTTTCATTGTCAATAGGAGACACAAACACTCAGGCCAATTAACCTTAAAGTCTTCCCAATCGTATTCACATATCTCCACCATGTATGTGCAAATCCTTCTAGGTGAAGAGTAGCAAATTGAATCTTTTGATCATATAACCTTGATAATTATTAGAATAGAACTCAAGCTTGGATTTCCATTCCTCTAGATAAGATAGGAAAGATGAGTGCCCATTGCATCTGGTCATGATAATATAATCACATAAAGCTCTCTTTCAAAAAATACTTACTACCTATTAGAAGTTTGTGGATATTGGTCTAAGTAACTTCCATTAGGAACTGAATTATTTGAGAAACTCATTTGATACACAGGTTGAAATCTTCATGTAGTTGGTTGTGCCCTTATTTCTTGAAGATTCATTGCATGGATACTCATAATGATACACAGGTTGAAATCTTCATGTAGTTGGTTGTGCCCTTATTTCTTGAAGATTCATTGCATGGATACTCATAATGGGCTCTACACTTCTATAGGATGATTCACCAACTTCATAATTACTTCTTAGAAATCCACGTGCATCCAATTATACATGGCTAAGAATTCAAATTTTAGAGTCTAAAATGACTATCTTGCTTTAGTTTTGTCCCTACTCTCTTTATTAGCCATTTGCATTGCCACACACTATGAGATGTAAGAAATTAGCTTATCCAAAGAGTTCATCATGGATCGGGCCATGTGATCAATTACTTCTTTGGTTTGTGCACTCAGATTAGCCATTTATTTCATCATTTGGTCAATCTTGGATACCAATTTAAGATGCTTGAGACCACATGTCTTGTCTCATCATTGCAACTATAGGCCTCGTACTCTTGAGACTTCTCATGATATTCCACTTATGCATGCTCAACCATAGAATCTCTAATCTATTACTACATATTATCATTAGCCTTATTCTTGCCCTTGTTTCTTTCCATTTTTGAGGTTTGTCCAAACAGACATGTTGTCACAAAATGGGCTATATCTTTTGATCTCAATATGCAAACAATGTAGTTTCTAATTGAAATCGAAGCAAAGGTTGTGCTCTTTGAGATGAGTTATCACACATATGGTTATAATCATATCAAAATGTTCTAGAAATATTCTTTTTGTGGCTATTTAGAATAGTCTAATACCCTTCAATAGCCATGTTTCAAAGATGAAACCACATGTGGGCCCTGCATGATGTCACCAAATCCTATACCAATCACTATAGCGCTTTTATTCATTCAAAGCAACCCTGTAGAACTTGAAATCAACATATATGAGCCTAAAATCCCTTGTAGTACCCTACAATGCATGGGAAACACCTAAGAAAGATCCAAATTCCCTGTTTCTCCTATAACCACGTGTAACCTATTATCCCGAGCTTATGGTCCCCTATAAAGTTCTTTTATTGATCAGCAAGTACCTTAATTATTTATTCCAGCTCGTGTCCTTAATGCTGCTCTCGTTGTATTTGTGTGAGAACAAAGCAGCAGTCATAGCTCCCTACATGGACTCTAGGACCTGAGGGATGTGCAAATCCCCTCCTCAGGCCAAGTTGTGCACCCCTTCGAGATCCTAGATACGAGGGAGGGTAACCTCTCTTTTGTCTCATATCTCACTTGGCATCCACTTTTTCCTCAAGGATATTTAAACATGAAATGCATTGCCCAAATAAAAGCTTTTAGCTTTAATTACGTTTAAGGATTAAATTGAAATGATGGATTGGGATGAAGGCTTACCTTAGAAATTCAATGCCTTATTGATTTCTTATGCTTACCATTACAATTTTCTTTTGGGAATAACAAATAATCCAAGCACAACATTATGATTTTCTTATGCTTACCATTACAATTTTCTTTTGGGAATAACAAAAATTCAAGCACAACATTAGGGTTCTGCAATCTATGAGCAACATTCAAAACAAAAGCTTGATTATAAGAAAAGGATGCTGAAAATTGATCTATGGAACTCATAGCATTATTGAAGAGGCATTTCACTAATAAAGCATTGAAATCAAGCCTATTGATAGACTTATCTCTCATCAACTCGGTAATATTGCTATAGCAATTGGAATTAGAGAAATTTTTAGAGAAAGATACAATAGAATACCTCTTCGATTGAATCTTGAAACTTAAAGAATCAATAAGAAGCAATCTTGAGCTAAATATGTCAAAAGTAGCTCCCAGAATGCTCCAATAGCTCCAATGTCAAGCAATGAACCACTCTCGCTACTTAAAGACTAATAGAACTTCAAGGTTAAAGAGCCTTCTGGATTGTGGAATACTTATTGATGAAGAAATGGAGCTTGAGATAAAAAATCCCTAAATATTGATCCATGATGGCTTCTTGATTATCAATGAGCTTCAATAGCTGCAATCTTGCTTCAATCTCGAAGTAGAAGCACTATAGAAGAGTCTCTGGGCCAAGATACTAATAAATTTTCAATAAATTTTGAACGTATGTTCGCATACTTTCTTGTGATGCCCACTTAAACTTAATGGAAGAAAATTGTATTGATTCTATCCACTAGAAATGATTCATTACAAGTGCTATCAAATCCTAAAATTTATTTGCTAACTTTAACGTAACCCTCCACATGTATAGACAATGTTATTAGAATAAGTTATACAAAAATTTGGTTCATTCAAATTTAGCACTTATGAGCTATAGGATTCAAGTTACAAGTATGACAAGATTTATGACAAGTTAAAAGTGAGTTTGTTTCTCGAAAGAAATTCCTAGAATAACATTATGGAATTTCATCTAATTAGCTACTTCTAATGGTGTATTATTCAACCTATAATTAATATATATACCATTTTTTCACCCTTATATGCAATATTAAAATCATGATTCTGCCTTTGAAAATAGGTTCTCCTTATTTAACATTGCACATATCCTGGGAAGTGACCCAGATGATTAGAATTCGTTATATGGAAGCTTTTCACTTGGAGAGGTAACCATGTGAATGACCTCACACAAAATTTGCTTAACTCCCGAACAGGCACCTATGCCCTGAGAGTACAACGATCTCTCCAGTTGCTCTCAATATCGTTTATATCCCACTCCTTTCTCTTGCACATCCAATCGTCTTTCACTTGTGCTCACATGTATAAAACGACCATGGCATCTTCTAGGGGCTCTTTCACACACACACTTTCACCCCTATCAAATCAAGATGCCTATGTTGTGTAACAACTCCCCTCTTCTTTTGAATACACATCTTGCAAATGCCTAGCAAGGCAACAAAGATGGCACGTTCTATCATTATCTTCACTTTATGATGATATGCTCCTTAGCAATGTTTCCAACTTGTCGATCTTTTTCAACACCACAATCACAAATAATGAGTCCATATCTCTCTACAGGACTTCATAGATCTTGTATTCCGTATCTCTCTAAAGGACTTCACCGATCTTGGTTACTCTCATAACCAATTTCTAATGGTTGGTGATGGATATTACATCTCCATCTATATGACCTTTCTCAATATGGAAATGATAGTATCCAAAGATGGACATGTATTAAAAAGATTTAGCAAATTTGAAGCAATAAGGTTCATTTATAGAGGTAGTAATAGACCTTGAAACTAGGCACACAAGATCCTTCTATCACACATCCACTCTTGTTTATAGACAACCAACTTTATTTGGGAGGCACCATCTTCTATCAAGATGACAATCAAAATAATGGTGCTAAAAAAGTAAGAATATGGAGATTTGTTATGTCCTTGAAAAAAGATTTTCTGAAACTCTGATATGATATCTCTAATCTACAAACACTCATTCATGGTGCACATATAAGGGAGTAGCTCCCTCTATGTGACACCTACCTACTCCTTGATCTCCCTCGACATGTTAAGGTAGATACCTTTATGCATCTCTCTCTCCCTCTCTCTCTCTCTCTACACATTGTCATGTATGAAGTGACCTATGATACATAATTGCCACACCAATAATCTTGGAAAAAATGGATTGCTAAACTTTGTGGTGTATTCCTCTCCATGTATACTACTAGCATGGTAAGTAAAAACCACGTGAACCAATGCCAAAACTTGATGTGGTCATTCTAGCATAATTCTATGATATCTTTAGTTGTGCATACTAATGAAACTGTCTATTTTTGTAATATTTATAGGATTTTAAAGTACACTTTACATAAACAAATATAATGTGTACTTTGGTTCTTGATATAAGGAAATATATATTTTTTGGGTTCTCTATGGTAGTTGTGATCCTTTGTATAGTCAAAGAAAGAAAATCACGGGTCACATATACAAAACCTTACCGTTTTTTAGAGTGTCTACCTTTGGATATTATGAAATACCAAATTCACGAGCTACCTTTATAGAACCATATACCCTTTATCAAGGGTCACCCACCTCCTTTCAAAAGGCAACTATGCATACATTGCTCATACATTGTCACACTTTCTTGTGATTTGCACTTAATGTTCCTTGTGCGTGTGCAAGGAATACGAGGCCACTTCACGATAGCATGTGAAGTTACTGTGAAGCAACATCAGAGTTGGGGGACATTGGAGCTCTCTCTCTCTCATCTTTGTCTCCCATGTCTCCTCATATCTTTTTTCTCTTGGCTTATTATCCACTTTTTCTCTCTCATGTCTACTGCACCTTTTCTTCTACTTCTACTACTACTAGTACTTCTTCTTCTTCTTCTTCTTCTTCTTCTTCTTCTTCTTCTTCTTCTTCTTCTTCTTCTTCTTCTTCTTTGTGTGTGTGTGTGTGTGTGTGTGTGTGTGTGTGTGTGTGTGTGTGTGTGTGTGTGTGTGTGTGTGTGTGTGTGTGTGTGTGTGTGTGTGTGTGTGTGTGTGTGTGTGTGTGCGTGCTCCTCTTCTTCTTCTCCCCCCACCATTGGTAATCACTCAAATAGCCTAGTGCATATTGCACTCACTTTTTTTACTCCTACCCATAGGCCCTATTTGAGAGGGCCATTACATCCTACTTTTATTCTATGTAAATTATGTCTCACTATTGATGCCTCTCTCGCTCAACCACCAAGACCCATGGAACACTTATTCCTTCAAGAGTTTAAAGCAAGCACTAATGGCTACCTCTCACATAGCCGATGCACTATCCCTCTCTACGAGTGTAGTGAGCTTACCTTGGTGCCCAATTGAGTTGCTTCCTCTCTCAAGCACTCTAATTGCTCCATGATTCATGATGCAAGCTCAAGCATCCTCAAGCCTCTTCCTCCAAGCTCCATCTTCCATAGCCACGCACGAGACAAGAAAAGAGAAGAGAAGAGAGAAGAAGAAGAGAGGAGATGTTGGAGGGCTTCACCTCCAAGATCCCTTACCCTCACACACTCACACCCTCACTCACTCAAACTCCCTCCCTCAAGCACTCATAAGCAAGAAAGAGGAGAGAAAGAGAGAAGAAGAAGAGTTCACTTTGCCACACACCAAGGAATGAGCTCTCCCTTTACTTTTCGACATTATATAAAAGACCCTAAATCCATTTTGGGCGGTCATCCCCTTTTTTACATGGTCGGCCTATGCCCTTTTTCCCACTGCCCTCCTATCTTCCTAACTTCCTTCCTACTGCCCGCCCGTCTATCTTTACAATTTGCATGGGTGAGAGCCCGACTTTCTTTTACAAAATAAATCATGGTGCACCTTGCGTTATTTTACCAAAGTACTGACTTGCACTTTTTCTTGTGTACCTCTCTCCTTAATTTAGGACTTCTTGCACTTTGTGTGTTTCAAGATTTTCCTTGTGCACCTTCATCTTCCGTTTCACTTTTGACTTGGCCTTATGTTCTACTTTAGATTTTTCAGATTTTCCACCTTGTTCGTATGAGAGTTAGCATTACCCCCCTCCTAGTCGAGTGCTAGTCCCATGGCACCGAGGCGAAGTGGTTGGAAGGAGGGATGGTGTAGCCAGATGGCTTTTTTGAGTTTGTATACAAAGCCTTGTGAGGGATGGTGTCGGGTGGATTGGCCCTTGAAATTGAATATCGTGTTGGACGGATCCTTGCTTGGAGAGTGGCGGGCAGATGGATCGGTATTTGAAATTTAAGATGGTGTTGGACGGATCAAATTTTTTGCCCTCCACGGTTGTTTTCTCTTGCACTGTTCCGAATGAGCTTTTTCATTCACTTTTTGATGGGGTTGTCTTGGTCTACCTCTACCTTGGTTTGTCGCTACTGGTGACATTGTCGCATGAGGTGACCCCTCTCCTAGGTAGAGACTAGTTCCAGGACACTTGCGGTTTTGAGTTGATGAAGGTTAAGTGATGCAAAGGGGCGGACCTATGAGTCGAAGATGAGGGGGTCTTGGGGGATGTTGGGGTTGGGAAGAAATGGATCACCCGATTAAGGTGGTGGAGGTGGGGTGTGTATTACATGGATGATGGGGCCTCCGAAGCTGGGGGTTTGGAGCCTTTTTTTGTACTTGGAAAGAAAAGAAGATGCACTATCTAGGGGCGTGTCGAGTGATGCATTGTGCTTGTGCAAGTGGGATTGGGAGTTGGATCGAAGCCTGGGCACACTGGAGGACCCGGTTTGTGCATAAGGGAGATGCTTTGTAGGTAGCTTAGGGAGACAGGTCTAACTATAGGCAAGAGTTACCTTCCTAGGTATGTCCTACCCTTGATGTGCCCTAAGCATGTGTAGTGGGGAATCAAAAAGGCTAGGGGATTAGACACTGCCGACTGAGGCCACCGGACGTGCCTAACTTGAGAACCCCTAAGTGGAGTGACTGTGACCTATGTGCAACTTGCTGTGTCTACATGTGATTTCTCTTTCCATTTCCATTCTCTATGTTTACCTTTTCACATTGTACTTTCTTGTCTTTTGTTTATTTTTTTCTTATCTCTCGTCTTCTTCTTCTTCTTCTTGATAAGTTACATAGTCATGACAGAAGCTAGTCTTCATCATCGGAGTGAGGTCGAGAAGGGGGCTTAATAGATTTGTTAAGGAATTGGCAACTTTAGAGATACCCCTTGAGGTTTAGGCAGACTTGAAGGGTGGTGGAGAGGAATGGATGATTGCAGTAGATGAAGCGGCTATCATTCATATCCTTTAGAAGAGCCAAGCAAAACGAAGGTAGTAGAGCAGCTTGCATCATTAGTCGAGCCATCGTGCAACTATCTATAAGATTAGGATCAAAATGGAGGACTGGTAGGCCACACGCTTGTAAAGTGTGGTCTTGCCTAAGGAGTATCCTAAGAAATTTAAGGTAATTACAAGTGGTAATAAAGGTGGGGTCAAGGTATGAAGAGAATTCGTTGGTGAAGTGGATTAGGGTATCATACAAATTTTCTGATGTGAAGACAAGGGCTTCTTCATATGTAGTACAATGTGGATTATAAATTATTGGGAAATCATAGTGGCCTTGGACACTGGAGACAAAATCCACTCCCACCCTTCGAGGGTAGGGCATAAAAGTTGGGTCATTCCGCTCAAAGGGTTGAGTGTTGCAAAAGGCCATCCAAGTGTCCATGTTGGTGCCGTAGACCCTTCTTCTCCATGTAGGTTGGTGTCGTAGACCCTTCTTCTCCATGTAGGTTGGCATTCATAGCCAGGCACAAACCTTGGCACTTCAAAAACTTTATTTTGCCAAAATTTTGCATCTTTAGCGCCCCATAGTGTGGGGTTCTACTTTCTCTCCTTCAACCACTTATGTCCGAGCCTGCCTCCAATGTTAATCACCTCCTCCACCACCCTAATGGGAAAACTCTACGCAGGGTGGTGGGGAATTGGAAATTAAAGTTGAAGGGGATCTTGGCCATTTCTTGCCTCTCCTAGATTACAAGGTCAGTGTGGAAGCTTGTTGGGGAATCGTCCTCACATGGTGGGATAGGTGCCTGGGGTGCCCTCACTCCTTTGGCATTCCATTTTCTTCTTATTTCCTCCACCATTTGTTTTCTTCTTTCCCTCAGCAGTGCCTTTCTTTCTACTGAGGTATTTGTGTGTTGCTACTCTTCAGGCCATGGGAAAGGAGGCGGTGGGACAAGCTCTTCCTCATGCATCCCCATTTCAAAGTTCATGTCCGCTTCTTCTTCGGTGAATTCAAGAACGCCCACTTCTTGTGGGGTTAGGCTTGCCAATAGGAGATAGTGACGTTGGTCTTCTAGGATTGTGCCAACTCCCCTAGGTTGTGGCGGCATGTACAAGCCTGGTCTCAGGGACCTACATGCCATTCCCAGTTTCTTCTTGGTGGCTTCTATGGACTCTCCCTCCTCTCCTTGGGTGATGTCCAATAGGGCGTTCAGGAAGGCACGTTGATGCATTTGGAAGCTCACCTAGGCGGCCTTTGCTTTGCTTTCAACAAGTATTTTGTCTTTCTCTACTTGAGCCACGCAGCGCGTCAGGGTTCTCACCCTCCCTTCATTGCGGGTTGCCCACTCTTTGGCTCTCTTCATCATCTCTTCAGAGCTCTCCCCTTGCCTTTGTGTTAGGGATGTTATGATCGACTCTTGTTCTTTTCCCTTGTGGGTGAGCCCCTCCTTCTCTTTTTCTAAGTGTTCGATTTCTCTCTCCAGCCTCTCCTACTCATCTACTCTGACTACGAGGTCTTCGACCTCTAGGTGATGCTCCTCCTATTCCCACTTCCTTTCTACTTCACTTTTAGCAAGCTCTTCCATGCCCGATTGGACTCTTTGCAGTTGAGCTTCTAGGTCTTGGTGATATAGTATCAAGATTTTATATTCACATTGTAGTGCAACCAGCTCCTGGTTCTTGTCTTCGAGCTCCTACCTCTAGGTTTTCTCCTTTTCTTCCTTGGCGCCCTGAGCTTGGCCTTTAGCTTGCTATTTTCTTTTTGGCACATGGCCATCTGTTGAGGTTTTTCTAGGTAGAAGGCCGCCACTGATGGCTTCCAACTTAGCCACCTCTATTCTCTTTCCTCCTTGGCCTTCTCCATATGAGAAAGTAGCTCCACGATGTAATCATCATATTAGCGGGTGGCATCACAGTCGTGGGGATGGAAGTCATGGAGGCTCCCACCTTTTGCCGCTTAGGGTACTACCTTGACTCATAGCATCTGCTATTGCTTTTGGTCTCTTTTGCCCTACACTCCGGTCTTTCGTGCTCTTTGCATGAGCTAGTTCTTTGTTAGCAAAATACTGCACCCAAGCCATAAGTTTAGTGGCGTGGACCATGGCTAGGGTGCTCTGGGTGGGCATTGCCGTTGCAGGGGTAGGCACCATGAGGGGTGGAATGGGATCGACAGGGGCTTTGCCCTTGCCCTCTTATGCCGTGGTTGGCATTCCTTCAGGTACCTGAAAGCTTGAACTTGGGCTCTCCTCTCTCCTTGGGCTCAAGGTGTCCATCTCGCCCTGTTTGCCCTGCTACTTCATTGTCTTAGTTTGGCTAGCTCAATGTCTTCCTCTTCCTTCTTCCTCAACTCCTCCTGTTCGACAGCTTTTCTCCTCCTCTCTTCCTTGGCTCTTTTTGACTCATTCTTGTCTTTTCGCAGGTCCACTTCCTCCTTTTTCTTCCTCTCTTCCTCTTGTTTTTTCTGCGTCATCTTCTTCTTAGGCATCCTTGCCCTCCTTTTGCTGGATTGAGCTTCTTGCTCTCCCTCCTCTTCACTAAGTGTCCTCTCACTTGATTGCTCTTTGTCCTAACAAGGAGGTGATCTATCAGGTGTTTCATTTGCTCCCTCTTCTCCATCTCATGCCTCTTTTATCACCTCTTGGATAAGGGCGGTCAAGATTCCTTCATACCCTATAAACGAGGCTTTGGATGAAGGCTTCTTCATGTTGGTTCCTTTCAAGGTTGGGGAATCTCCACTTGCCAGTCTGCTTCCAAGGGCTAGTGCTTTAGCAGATTGGTCTATGGTCTTCCTCACATAGCCATTCCAATCTACTTCATCCAACGAATGAGCCACCACACTCTCCAGCACGGGCATGCTGATCCTATGCATGAGCAAATTGTACCTTTGGCTGGGGAAGAGGGAGTGGATCACCTTGACCTTTAATTTGACTTCTGCATCAGGAATGTTTGTCACCTTGGCCATCATTCATCAAGACACTCTCCTTTCTCATCCCCAGCATGGCATAGATGTCTCTTCTCTACCTCTTCTCCACCTTTGGTTCCAATCCCAACGCATTTTCCACCAAGGCCCTGCTGAATGGGACTTGCACCTGCTTGATTCCTTCTATGCTTCCCACGGATATGGTCCCACACTCCTTGTTGGGGTTATATGTCCTTAGGAATTCCATGCACTTAGTGTGGTCAAGCTCTTGTCCAAACTTTTCCACAACTTAGTGTGGTCAAACCGAACTTTTCGATGTACTTGGTGAGGTTGCACTGGGTCTACGATCCTCCTGATGGCCTCCTCATTGGTCACCACCTCTTGAATGTGGTGAATGCTCTTGAATCTGATCTGGCTGTACACCTGATTCTCAAGGGAGAGGCCGTACTTTGCTCTTTGCTCTTCCGTGAAGGAAAGGCAATGGGCTCGGTCTTGCTGCGACATCTTTAGCTTCTGTCATAAGCCATGGTTTGTCATTAGTGCTTTTCAGAACAGTTACTTGTTGGAAGAAAAAACTTCATGCTTGCTAAATTAAAATGTTTTTAGTACAGAAATAGGCTTTCCTTCAAAGCTTTATTTCAAGGTTTGTGACATTTTCCTCAATCGCTATCCAATGTTTTCCTTCCTTTTCTATTCTTAGGTGTAGGTTGAGGTTTTTAAGATTTGTTTTTTCCTTTTCTTGTTTCCTTAGATGTTTGATTTGATTTTGATTCACTTCACCTCACTTACCCCATTCCCCACTGAGATGAGAAGAATCCTTCCTAGGATTAAAGGGTTAGAGGGTGAAGGGTTTTTACCACATAGTCTTAATGTTTTACCTGTGCATGAGCCAATCATAGAAATTTGAATTATATTCTAAGTTAGCAGAGCTATCCATGTCCAAAGGGCGTATGCCCACATGCGTAACATAAGTGAGGACATCAAGCAAGAAGTCATCAGAGTCCACTCGGCTAGCGATATGCAGCTCTTTCTCGATGAGGATGCAATCTAAATAAGGATATCCCTTAATGTGTTTTTCTAGGGGTCGGTTACGAATGGTATTCAATACCCTATAGGAAGTTGGAGCTACATATGTTGGGTCATATTCTGATGACTGGATTGCACGTCGTTGCTCAGTGTTGGTCATGATTTGACATCCCTCTAGCTCCCATTGCAATCAAAGAGTGTACCCTTTTTGCAAGAAGGAGGATTCGTTATTAGCAAGCTATTGCAACTGCTCTATTTCTTGGTCTATGACCATGACTGTGGTTCTGTTATATGGCGTAATGAGACACTGTGTGGTTTCCTATTCTTTGGATATCTCAGTTTGCAGTTAACTCCTGAGCTGCTTTGGAAGCCTTTATGAATACAAATTCTGACTCTTCTCAAGAGCAAGGGAGTGTTCGTACTTTCGTTGCTATCAGTTCTTCCAAGAGACCTAAGTCAAGTCGATCATAGCTTTTAGCCAGTGTTGTGAAGGTAGCTTTCATGCATCTTAGGCAAGCAACCAGGTCGTCCCCTGTATTTTCATCTAAGTCCATGGCAAGGTTAAAATTGATCACCACTCATAAGAGAGTTTAAGGCTAGCAGGTTGTTGAGGTTTGATAGAAATAGAGAGTTCATCAGCTATACTGGTTGCTGTTTGGTTTTGCTCCTCCTCAGGTTGTAGCTTGGCCTCATGTTCGATGGGTTTGGTTGTAGCTACAAGGTGTCATGCTACTAGGTACTTCTAAGGTCTGAGGGACACTAGCTGGACTAGATTTGGCTGGTTTGTTAGTAGCAGGCTACGATTTTGGGTGATAGATCTGTTTTGGTCCTACTGATCTAGGCTTTGGAGGTTCTATGAACTTAGCAGCCTGAGTCTCATGTGGCTTGAGTGCTAGACTTGCTAGGATGGTTCATGTGGTTGAGTTTGAGGGTGGCTTTTGAGGAGTGCCTTTGGCCATCTTGGCTTTCGATACCCAGACACGGGTATTACCCTCATAGTAGCTTTGTGCTTGCAATAAGGTTTGTGGGATCCATCACGGCTTTTGATTGTTTGTCGATATCTATATCTTCTTCTATGCCTCCTAGGTTTCGAGTGTGGGTCCTTAGCTTTGCAAGGGCGTGGGTGTCTACTTCTAGGTGGCAGTCCTTGATGTTTAGGTATCCAAGATTCATGGGCTTCAATGTTGGGTTCAACGGGTTGCTGGCATTGAGGCTCGGTAAGTTGTGACAAGTCACAATCTCCTCCTTAGACTTGATAGTGGGTGTCTTTACTGCTGGCTTTACGGACTTGGAAGGAGTCATGCGACCCTTGCTAAAAGCTGTAACTATGTAGACGTTAACCATGGTTGCCCATGGCTAGGTGGATACACTGTGATTCGTAGTCGACCTTAAAGGTTCATCCTATCATGCTTTCAGACTCGATAGAAATTGCAACCTTGCACTTTTCCAAAAGTGCATATGATCGGCCCCCATATGGGTTTAGCTTAGCATTAGTGGGTTGTAATTGCAGTTTGCCAATTTGGATCCAATGATCATGAATTAAGATGTTAAAGTCAGCTCCCTCATCGATCAATACATTGATGGTGCATGTGTGCTTGGCAGTGACCATTATGTTTAGGTAAGCTAGTTCTACAACTTCCTCATCCTCATCGTCCATCTCAGTGATAGTGGCTACTTATACTTTGACAGGGGATGCTAGCATTGGAGGCTCATGCAGTGGGTGCATGGGAGGGAAGTACTTCTTTATGCGGTTGCCATTGAAGAAACCTATGCCCTCACCTTCTAGGATTTTGAGTTCTACGTTGCCAGTTCGGCTGATGGTTCGAACCCTGAAAGGACCTAGCCCCCAAAACTTCATTTCCTGCTTATATCCATTGATTGAGTACAATACTACTAAGTTCCCTTGTTCAAAATTGTGTTGCTTGATATGCTTTTCAAACCAACATTTGTGTCTTGTCTTCTCACATATTAGCGCATGGGTGGCTAGAAGTTGGGTTTTCGATAAGCGTTTGAGCTCAATTAGACGTTCCATCCATGCTTCCTTCCCGTCCCATCTCTTTTGAAGGGCTATCCTTAGGCTAAGAATGAATAACTCTAAGGATAGAATTACATCAGTACCATAGGTTAACCTAAAGGGGGTCTGTCCTATAGTCCTCTTGTAAGCCATACGGTAGGCCCATAAGGCCTCGCCATCAACTTGTTATCCCAATCACTGCACGAAGTAGAGATCACCTTGGTCAGGATGTTCACCAAGATTTTATTTGTGGATTCAGCTTGGTTGTTTACTTGAGGGTAATAAGGCGAAGATTTTTGATGGATGATTAGGAAGGTGGATAGGAGGTAAGCTATCACTTTGTTGATGAAGTTGTGTCTTGGTTGTTGACTAGTTCGATGGGGCAACCACAAATCATGAGATCACTTGCTCCCATATGAACTTGGTAGTGGTCCTAGAGTCATTTTTTCTCGTAGCTCGTGCTTCTGCCCATTTCGTTAGATAGTCAATGGCAACAATGATGTATTTGGCTTGTGAATACTGTGCCATGGGACTAATGGGTCCGATAAAGTCAATCCCCCATTTCTCGAAGGATTTCCATGCAATGATTGGGGTTAGCTCCATGTGATCCTTACAAATAGGGACCTTAGTTCGTTGACACTCATCACAATGCTTCACAAATCGTGCTACATCTCAAAAAAGAGTAGGCCACCATAGCTGAAACTGTAGCACCTTGTGGGTTGTCGCGTCTAAGTTGAAGTGTCCTCCTGTGATTCCACCATGTGCCTATGTGAGTACATCATGCATCTCATGCTCACACACGCATCTGTGTAGCAACTCGTCTTGCCCCAACGTGTAGAGTTGGCCTGCTATCAACTGATAGGGTTCAATCTTCAGGATGAGATGCCTAAGTTGCGAGCTTTTTCTATTGGTTGTTCAGGGCATCCGTGCTCAAGTATTTGAACTATGTCATCTGCCCAATACGCTGTGATGTCGGCTCTAAACAAATCCCTTTCACCAAACAAGTTAAATAGACGTGCGTTTGGCAGTTTGTCTACAATGCCTTGCCCGACGGATTCTCCTGTGGGGATGTGAGACATATGGTCAGCCATGTAGTGCTGCTTCCCTTTACACACCACCACGGAGAAGTCAAACTCCAAAAGCAGAAGTAGCCATCTAGCGATGTGTCCTATAGTGTAAGGTTTATTAGCAAGATACAACAAGGCTTGATGGTCAACAAAGAAGGTAAAAGGCATAGCCAAAAGATAATGCCCAAATTTCTTCACAGTGAACACCATGGCCAAGCCCTCTCTCTCCATTGTTGAGTAATTTATTTTGGTCTCAGTGAGTTGTAAGCTAGAAAAGCTCACTAGGTAATCTAGATTGTGTTCACCAAGCTGGCACAACCTACAACAAATTTCAAAGCGTCAATGTGCACATGGAACGTGAGTGTCCAATCTGGGACTCGTAGAATTGATGCCATGGTCAGAGCCTTTTTCAGTTCCTCATATGTACCTTGGCATTCCTCGGTCCATTTGAATATGATCAACAGCTTGTATAGAGGTCTAGCAATCAATGCATAGTTCAACACAAACTGTCGATAATACCATTGTATGGCCTAAGAAGCACTGAACGCCTTGTATGACCTAACAATGACCTTGATCTACAAGAAATCTGTGGCAATGCCATTCTTCAATACCACATGTCCTAGGATGTATCCATGCTTCACCCAAAATTGGCACTTAAAGGGGTTTAATGAGAGACAATACAATCGACACCATTCAAAGACCGCTCGGAGTCTATCTAAGTGTTTCCTCCAAGTAGAATGAACACACAAGTCATCCACGAAGACCTCTACCTCCTTCCTAAGCATGTCTTTGAATATAGTGCATATCATTAATTGGAAGGTAGCTGGTGTGTTAATCAACCCAAAAGGCATGACTATGTAAGCAAAGACGCCCCATTCAGTGGTGGTGAGTGTAGTCTTATGCCTATCGTTAGGATGCACTTGTACTTAATTGTATCCAGAGAAGCTATCTAGAAAATTTTAGGCCTCTTTGCCAACTACTCTCCTGAGTATGTGCTCGATGTACGACAATGGATAGTTACCTCTCTTTGTAGCCGCGTTTACCTTCTTGTAATTAACACACACTCTTTGCCAACTACTCTCTCGAGCATGTCCAAAAAAATTTAGGCCTCTTTGCCGACTACTCTCTAAAGCATGTGCTCAGTGTACGGCAATGGATAGTTATCTCTCTTTGTAGCCACGTTTACCTTCTTGTAATTGGCACACACTCTAATCTTTTCATTCTTCTTTAATACGATGACTATGGGAGAAACCCAGTCAGTATGTTCAATTTCGTAGATGAATCTTGGTCTCATTAGCTTGTCAATTTCTTCCTTTATGGCATGGGTGTGCTTTGGATTCATGGGATATGGTCACGAGCATTGCGTCAAGTGTCATGGGTATGTTGTGAGTCACTATAGTTGGGTCTACCCCATTGAGCTATTCAAGGGACCAAGCAAAGACGTCTCTATACTCTCATAAGAGAATAATGAGACTTGCTTCCTCTTCCTCAGTCAAGTCATCAGCTATAAAGACGGGTCATGGTATCTCCCCTTCCCTGGCTAAATTAACCTCTTTGACCTTGGCGGGTCCTTCAATTGGTTTCTTGCTTGCCCCTATCGTTTGGTTCCCAACAAGATTACTAGCCTATCTCCTTTTTTGAATTTTGTAAATTTATTTGGTAGATCTTGTGGTTTTCGTTGCTCTTTTGTCTGCATTTCCTTAGGTAGCTTCTATCGTTCCTCCCTTAACCATCGGCATCTTAAGTGGACGGGTAGGTCCCCCTTGGTGCATCTAGTTTTGGAAGATTGAGGTATCATAGGATCACTATCTGAGCTAACTTCCGACTCAAAATCAAACTCTCCATCTTTGCTTCGAAGAGGGGGTCTCTCTTGGTGGTTGTAGCCCAGAAGGTGAGTCCATTCTTAGCAATGGTGTGTCACTTGGTTGGTGGGCTAGGCCTGCCTGCTCATAGTTGATTGTGCCCATGTGCTCAAACCAAGTTTGATCATAGTCCTTGTGCATGACTCCTTTCTCTATTCTAAGGGTTCTATGCTTGCATGGTGTGGATTCCACTCGTATTTGTTCAATTACACATCCCCCAGTGTCGTATTCTATAGTATCAATTTCCCTTTCGGTCTCATCAGTGAAGGAATAGCAGTCTTCATATTCGTCATCAATTGTCCAATTGCTCCTCATTCTCCAAGTTTTGATACGTCTCTTCTTGCTAGTTGGGGACTAAAGACCAATTGTACATTAAGTTTAAATTGTGCACCTTGGATCACCACCATTCAGGCTCATCCAAGAGATCATAGAGTGACCTGAGATTAGTTGCTGGATTGCCATCCAACTTGTTGGTGGTTAGATATCCTAGGATTTCCAAGAGCTCTTGTTTATTGTTTGGGACTTGGAATGTGACAGGCTTGGGATTTTTGTGTAAGCTTCCAACTATCATGCAGACTGGTGCTGAGGGTGTGTCCTTGGGCTTGCCAATTTCCTTGATGGCTTGTTTGTACTCCTCATTGTCTGAGAACGACAAGTCGATGGTAGCAATAACATGCATGCAATCTCATTCGTCCTCAGGGCGGCACAGGATATACTTGGTTAAGGCCCTATAGGATCTTCTAATCTTCATGTCACCCTTCAACATGGTGGAGATGGCATCTAGGTCAACTGGTGTAGTCTTCCATGTGTCCATCTCAACTCTTATAGCCTTTGTTCGATTGCCTAAGAAGATAGACAATTGCCCTAGTCTTCGACAACTCTCGCATTGTGCATCTAAGGTTGGCCTAGCAGGACATCATAGTCCACTCCCTTCATGATTATAAAGTCAACAAAGAATTGGATTCTTGCGATCTTCATTGGCCAATTTTTCAAAACTCCGAATGGTTTCACCTTCATTCTATTAGCCAGTGTGACATTGAACCTAGTAGTCTCGACAGGTGGGTTACCCCAAGTTTGGAGTACTGCATGGCTTAGCACACTCACTCCCGCCCCTGTGTCTACGATTCCCTTTCTTGTGACATCCCCAAGAGCTAAGACTGGCAGGATTGCATGCATTTCTGTGCCTTTCCAAAAAGCATTGACGTGCAAGGATTTAGGCATGGAGTGCAGCGTCAGTCTCGGTATTTGCAATTCTACGTCATGCTTAGGCAAGTCTGCGGCAATTGGCTCATTTGATTCTTCGATGACCCATTGTTTCAGCTCTTGCCATAGCATTGGATGCTGCCTAAGTAGGCCGCCTTAGCTTAGAGTCACAGGGGTAGTCACCAATGTATTAAGGAGGTTGCTAGCCACTTGCATCTCTCCTAATTCTACAGTTCTTGGCCAATGGCCTTGACTGGTTTGCTAGCTCGTAGCATTTAAACTTTGTCTAGGTGGCATTCCTTGTGGTGCCATTGCATCCCTTGATTTTGGTCGTGGGGGAGAGATTGGCATGCTTATGCTTGAAAGATCATTGATCTCATCTTCTAGTATGGGATCAACATCTTTTAGATGCTCTTGGGTCTCCTTCACCCATTCCTTCACTTTCTCGATGGCTTCGAGTTGGCGCTTCGGGTTGGGGTACTCCTCGACCTTAGCACTACCCTTTTCAAGTGTCCGTGGAGCCAATGTCTCTACCTTTGCATCAATGACTTTCTTTCCAATAGGTAGTATTGTGGCACTTTCGATTTTGAGAGCGACCTTAGTTTCTGTCCTTTTATTCCTTCGTCTTTGTCTCTTCTTTCCAATTGAGGTTGCATCAAGGTTGCTAGGCTCTGGCAATGATATGTCGGCTTGTTTTGTTTGCGCATGGGTCATGACATGCAATGGGATAGGCGTGGCCTCCCCATCAAGTGTCTTGACACCGAACAATCCCAATGGAACCAATGGCTCATTTTCCGAACTAGAGAATAGATTTGTTTAGGGAAATCAACAAAGATATGAGTGATTTTATACTCAGTGCATCTTAGGTCAGCCTTATCTCTATTTGCTTGTTCCCTCCGTCTCGAGGGAGTGCGAAAAAACATGTCCTGGATGACCACACATCCAACACATGATTGACTCTTGGGTCTACCCTCCTAGGCCTCTGCCTCTCCCTCTACCTAACGCCATCACCGGTACTGGTTAGTAGTCCATAAGGACTGCTTTGCCTTCTTCATCATACAATACATAAGGGTTTACATAAGGCTAATTGCTGTTCAGCTCCTCCTAGGGATATGTAGGGTCTCGGTGGTCTAGGAATACTTGTAGGGTTTATCTCCATCCTAGGGATGGTCGGCTTAGCGTCATTAGGTGATGGGAGGGCCAATGGAGCTCCCCTTCCAAAGAAGTTCGATGGCATGTTTGCAAGGTAGGGTTTTGACCGTAAGGCTATAGGTATGGGAGTCTCTGAGGTAGTTGACAATGCATGGCATCATGGCCCCAAACCTACCACAATTAGCACAAGGTTGTGACCTAGGCTCCTAACACTCGACTGACAAGTGGTTCTTGCCACAATGCATGCATTGAACGTGTGGGCGTGTTGGTCGTCTCATCATCTCCTATAGTTTAGCTATTTTCGTCTTCAACTTTGCTAGCTCTTGTCCTAAATCAGTGCCCTTCCCTTTATCTTGAGCACTTGGGCCTGATCTCTCACTCGGCATTGAAGCCCTCTCGAAATCCCTGGTGTTGGGACTCTTCTCTATTCGAGCTCTTGGAACTTCTCTATTTGAGCTGATCATCCACTCTAATAGCATCTTCAAAGACCCTTACTAGCACGTCTCACTACAAGCTCGAGTTGTCGACCAAGGCTTTGTAGAGCTCTTCACTTCGTATTTCATTAATGAATACCGTGGATATCACTCTTTCAGTTGGTCTCTCGCCTATAGGGATTTTGCTGAAGAGGCTCCTCACATGGGTCATGTAATCTCGGATGTCCTCTTTCTCTCTCTGCTTAACGTTCATAAGTTGTACTAGCAGGTTATTGGAGTAACCAGGTTTGGAAAATCTCTTAATGAAGAGATTTTTCAGGCTTTTGAAATTGGCTCACTTTGCAGCATCCTGTTGAGTGTTGAAATGACTTGTTTTTTGGCTGATTTTTGTTGTTTTTGAGAGCTGAATGGTTGATTTTATGGGATGATTGGTTGATTTAGAAGTGGATTGAGAGTGTTTTGGATGGTAATGATTGTGTTTTGGAAGTTCATGATGTTTGTTGATGGTTCTGTGATGTCCTGATAGGTTCTGATTGGTTCTGTATACCTTCTGTTTTGTTCTGTTTTGGTCTGTTTTGTTCTGATTGTCTTCTGTAAGGAGGGATGAAGTATTGATTGATGAAGAATGAGATATTGTGAAAGCTTATTGAATGGTTTGTGAGAGTTTGGAATGATTTGAGAGTGAGTTATGAAGTTTTGATGACCTTCTGTAGGTCTTCTGTAGAGCTTCTGCTTCTGTTCTGTTTCTATTCTGTCTCTGTACTGTAGCTGTTCTGGTACTGTTCTGTAGACTGTTCTGTATGCTTCTGTAAGTGTTCTGTGGAATGTATGTGTGACTTTGGGAAAGTTTTCTAGCCTTGGAAAGAGGTGAATACAAGTGCAAAAGAGCTGAAGGAAGTGGAAGAAGTAGCTGTTAAAGACTCAAGAGAAGACTAGAGTGAAGTGACAGTAGTGAGCCGTGAAGAGACACTGTAGTGGCTCTGGTGACTCTTCATATCAGACATACCTCTTGGGAGGGGTATCCACGACCTAAGAGTGATTATTGAGAGTGATTATTGAGAGATTGTAGTGAGGATATGATGTATTATTGATGGAGAGAGAGAGAGAGTCAGAGATAGCCAATTCTACTCAACCAGAGTGATTGTATATGAGAGATTGAGAGAGAAGACTATGAAGATATTGAAGATGAATACTATGTGATGTATTTCCATTCAAAGATGGTGTAATTCTTTGCTTTCTTTGTTCTATTGATGGATTTTGTGAAGATGTTGAAGAATATGGTTGATTCTATTGAAAACCGTGGGAGATCTACATGATGCTGCATGAAGATTTGTTGTGCCTGGTGTTCTTTTCTTCATTGTGATCATATGAAACATGATAAACAAGCTTGTTGATGTTACAATATAGATTTTTTTGCAAGAGAATTCCCTTTTCCTTGGTGTTCCTCTTGGGGCCCCATGTTTTTGGTGCGCAGCCGGGGAAACTTGCCATCAACAAGCACCAAAAGAGGCTGAAAATGAAGGAATTGGCATTGCCAAGAAGAGAAGAATTCAATGGATGTTTGTAAAATTCCTTCTTCCACTGAAGAGTTGGAATTTCTCATAATCAAAGCCACTTTTCACAAAAAGTTCATCCCACAATGGCGGAAACACATCACCATCATGATGCATGCTCTATGTGGTGGACAGTTTCCTCTTCCTATTGAAGCAGCAGAAACTTGCATCTTGGTGGCAAACTGTTTGGGAACAAACTGAAGAATAGAAACAGAGAGAATGACCATCCATGGAAGATTTGGCATTCATTGAAAAGTTTCCAGACAACATCAAGTGGGAGATTGTGAAGAAGCTTCAGGAGTCTTGGTCTGTAGAGGTTCACAAAGACAAGAAGGAAAAGAGTTGGAATTTGTTCGTGGACGCTCAACAGCAAGATACATGGGATGCTTGGTGTACTGATAATCTTCTGTTTGTTCAATTAGCAACCCACTGGAAGTTGGTAGACAGAGTGTTTTTCACAACATACACTATTGAAACCATCAGAAGCTGGCATTACTATGATGATGGTACCACCACAATGCTCAGACGTATGCATTTTGACACCTTCAGAACCGAATACCTTCCCCTGTGTAGTGGCATGAAAGCAGAATTCAGGGACGTTGAAAAGAAAGAAGTAGAAGAAATGTTGGCAAGAGAGTCCTATAGAGACTGAGGCCTTCTGTTAACCCTCTGTGGAGCACTAACAACATAGTGGAGTCAACCCCCTGATGAATGATGCAATAAAAAGGCAAGCGTTGGAACGAGTCCAGAGGTACGTGAGAAGAGAGAAAGCAAGAATCAGAGCCGAGAGCGAGCTCGCAGCAGAAGCCGCCTTTGACGCCCTTGCGGAACTCTTTACAGAAGTCCCAATGGCACATCGAGCCCTTCCTCCTCCTGCTGGAGGTCCACTTCCAAGCCAGATCCGTCCTGGAAATATTGATGACAGACTAGCGAATGTAGTCCCATTGCCAGTTTTTAAGGGAGAGTACAACGAAGACCCCGATCTTCATGTAGCAAAGTTTATGGTAGCGTGTGTGGCTAACAATGCTAGAACCCCTGAGCATTGGTTAGCAATATTCCCCGCCACTTTCAAGGGCGCGGCGTTTCAGTGGTATGAGAGACAAGCAGTAGGAACTTTTGGCACATGGGACGACCTGAAGTTGGCCTTCCTCACTAAATTCAGGCGTGAAGGTTTTGAAGAGCGGATGAGAGAGGAATTTATGAACCTAAGTCAGTCCTCTGGAGAAAGAGTAGAAGCCTATGTCTCACGAATGGAATCCATCCTGAAGAGATGGACTAACCATAATCTAGATGATGGCATTCAGAAGGGAGTGTTTCTCAGAGGATTACAACCAGAAGTCCGTAAGTTTGTGGAGCTGCAAAGACCAGCCACACTGCAAGCTGCAACAGAAGGAGCAAGACTGTACGATGAAGTGGAAGCTCGATTGGCGATGAATTCAGGAAGAGGAGTCTTACCTCCTCTGATGCCAGGAATGATGTACCCACCAAATGCAGTTCCAGGGACTGTTCCCTATCCCTACCAACAGATGCCCTTGGTATCACAGTACAGTGCACCAAATCCACAGTGGCCACAATCCATGCCTCAAATGGTGGTTCCACCACAACAACCATGGTCTCAACCAATTTCCTCAATGCCAAATCAGCAGCAACAGTGGAACCCTACCAACTGGAGTCAACAGCCAACAGTTCAAACAGGAGCACTGAATCAGAACCAGAACAGAGACCCCTCTGTACCAGCCCAACCCGTTTATGCAGTGATTACAGAGACACCTCAAAACCCTCCTGCTAGTACGTCCGGAGGAGAAAGCTTGAAGGATTATTTATCCAACTCAGTTGCAAACATTAAGAAGGAGTTGATGGATGTGATTACAGAGCAACTACAGACGTTGAAAGTGAATACCGCTAGCATATCCAACGTTGCAGGAGCAGGAAGAGATGTGATGCGGTCAAATACTTGGTGTGGTAAGTGTCATCAATCAGGCCATTTAGCCACTGAATGTACACGAAAACCAACCATTCCTGGGGCCTTCTGTTCCTACTGTTTGTGGAAGAACCATACAGAGGACATTTGCTCTCTGAAGGAGATGCATGATAGGAGAAGGAAGGAAGAAGATGCAAGATTCAACTTGCTGGAATCCAAAATGACAACACAAGATATTGGACCCAAGCCTAGAGAGTTTGGTCCTAATTTCGGACCCAGAAGATTTCCCTCTCAAAGTTACAGAGGAAGACAGTCTGGCGGTGGTCAGAGATCAGAAGTGGAGTGTTACAGATGCGGAGAAAAGGGACACATCTCACCAAATTGTCCAAATCCTCGAAGGTCAGTGGATTACAAGCCCTTATGCAGTCGATGCAAAGGAGAAGGCCACACTGCAAAAGACTGTCCAAGCCCAACCCCAGTGAAAAACAGTGCTACTGATAGTCCGTCCAAGGCCCAAGAGCCTACCTCCAATTTAGTGGAATTGGAAGTTGCTGCCATCACGCGTGCAAAGCAGAAGGAACCACCTATCCAGAAAGAAAATAACCCTCCTGCCAGAACAGTGAAGTTCAATCTTCCACCAGAAGAACAGAATAGAACAGAGCCTAACAGTGCTGTACAGAGCCCTACAGTGCCACAGAGAGTTACAGAGACAGGACCAGAGGTCCAGGATACAGAAGAGGAGGAAGTGCCACAAGTGGCAGAAGAAGTTCTTGTAATTCCTCTGATGGAAGAAAGAGGAAAAATGAAAATGGGTGTTGCCCCATTCCCTAACCGATTAGAAAAGCCAGTGGATCCTATTAAGGAATACGATCTGGTTAGAGATCTAGATACCTTTAGACCAAACCTCACATTTCGACAATTATTGATGTTGTCTCCCAGTTGCCGGAAAAGGTTCAAAAGTATACTGACAAGAAGACGTGGCTTAAGGATTGCTCCCTCAACAGCAACAAAATCCAACAAGGCTCCAGAGCCTGTAAAAGAAGTGGATGTGGCTAACGCTTTTCTAGATCCAGGTACTCCAGAGACTGGCATATGGATAGAAGGCTGCTTCATTGCAAATGCACTGATTGATGGAGGCTCATCAGTGAACATTATGACGGATGTGACGATGAAGGATCTAGGCCTACAAGGTGTGCAACCCACCCAATGGCTCATCAGACTGGCGGATCAGAGTAGAATCAAGCCTTTGGGCATTCTCCCATATGTGAAGACTACTGTGGCTGGAAAAGATTATTGGCTGACCTATTTGGTGGTGAAGCCAAACTCTTATGGTACATCCTATCCCCTGTTACTGGGCAGACCATGGCTTTTTGAAGCCCGAGCAAGGACGGATTGGTTCAAAGGAACCTTGACCTTGGGCAGAGGATGAAAGGTGAGAAGGATCGAAGCTTGCACGCAAGCTATGGCGAGAGAGCAAGAGCAAGAAAGAGAGAGACAAGAAATGGGAACTCCAACGGTCACAATGTGTGTCCGGGCCTTCCTTTATTCAAACTGTCACTAAAAGAATAAAGAATAAAGTGATGTGACGGGCGCCCGCCACCTGCAGTGTGCAGTGGCGGGTACTGTCAGTGTAGTAATACACGGGGCGGCACGGCGGAGGCGCCTTTACCCCCAACAACCTCCCACTTAAAGGCGAATCTACCCTAGTGAGAGAGAAAAGAAAAAGAAAAGACAGTACAAATGTACATAGGTACAAGGGATGAGGAAAGGTGACATCTCATCCAACGCCCATCAACCTCCTGAGGAAGGCAAAGCGCTCAGTAGTGAGGCTCTTCGTGAGCAAATCTGCAGGATTCTCGTCAGTGGAGATCTTGACAAGGTCAACAGAACTGTCCTCCACGACACCACGTATGAAGTGATACCTCACCTCAATGTGTTTCGTCTTCGCATGGAAGACCGGATTCTTAGCCAACTGAATGGCACTCATAGAATCCGAATGCAGTGTAGGTGTAGCATCAATCCCAAGGTCAGCAACTAGACGGCCTAACCATATGGCCTCCTTGCAAGCCTCAGTGGCTGCAACATACTCGGCCTCAGTGGTAGACAAAGCCGTACACTTCTGAACCCTGGACATCCAAGAGATAGCCCCTCCAGCATAGGTGAATACATAGCCAGAAGTGGACTTCCTACTATCTGCATGTCTTGCATAATCGGAGTCAGTGTACCCCACGACCCCTGTATCCTGGCTGCCATAGCAAATACACATATCTGCTGTGCCCTTCAGGTACCTCATGATACCCTTCACGGCATCCCAATGTCTGCTGCCAGGTGTAGCCATATAGCGTGCCACAACACCAACTGCATGTGCAATATCTGGACGAGTGGCTATCGTGGCATACATCAAACTGCCCACGGCTGATGCATAAGGGATCTTGGCCATCTCGGCCCTCTGCTCATCTGTCTGCGGACAATCGGCCTGTGATACCTTCACATAAGAAGGTAATGGACAGCCAATAGGCTTTACGTCCTGCATGCGGAAGCGCTCAAGGACTTTATGAATGTAATCCCGCTGTGAGAGATACAAAAGTCCCTGATGCCTATCGCGCTTAATGCGCATCCCAAGTATATGTGAGGCCTGTCCCAAATCCTTCATCTCAAAGCTCTTCTTCAACTGAGATTTAAGAGCATCTAGCTCATCATGAGCTTTCCCTACTATCAGCATATCATCAACATAGAGTACCAAGATAAGCAAACTGCCATCACGGGCTTTCTTCGTGTAAAGACACGGATCCATAGCACTCCTGCTGTAGCCCTGTGACTGCATAAAGGCATCAAACTTATGATACCATTCCCTAGGTGCCTGCTTCAAGCCATACAAGCTCTTCTTCAACTTGCACACTAGGTGCTCCCTGCCAGGTTCTGCAAAGCCCTTAGGCTGATCCATATAGATCTCATCATGCAAGTCCCCATGTAGAAAAGCCGTCTTGACATCCATCTGATATAGATCTAAGTCAAGCTGTGCAACCAAAGCCAAGACTAAGCGCAGGGTGGTCATCTTAACCACAGGAGAGAAGACCTCATCAAAGTCCACACCATGTTCCTGCTTAAAACCCTTTGCTACCAATCTAGCCTTGTATGCCGGCTTGGGGTGTCCAGGGGTACTTTTCAGCTTGTACACCCACTTGCATGTCAAAGCCTTCTTGCCCTTAGGCAAGGCAACCAAATCCCAAGTCTCATTCTTATGCAGGGAGTCTATCTCAGACTGCATAGCCCTCTCCCAGGAGTGACTGTCACCCCTGTGCATAGCCTCATCATAAGTGAAAGGCTCTCCTGCATCTGTAACCAAAACATAATGCATAGAGGGCTGAAATCTATCAGGTGGACGTCTGTCTCTAGCAGACCGTCTCACCGCAGGCTCTGCTGCCTCTCTAACTGCCTGTCCAACATCCTGGCCATGTGGAGGAACTGCTGCAGGCTGTACTACTAGCTGTGCTGGAGCTCTAGGCTCCTCCTGAAAGATCACTCTGCGGATCTCAACCACCTTCTCAGGCTGCCTGTGCATCTTGTCTTCATGGAAGACAACATCATGGCTGCGTACTATTTTCCGCGCCTGCAGATCCCATAGGCGATAGCCCATCTCTCCTGACTCACCATAGCCAAGGAATATGCATTTAATGCTCTTTGGATCCAATTTACTCCTCTTGTCCTTGGGCACATGGCAGAATGCCTCACATCCAAAGACACGGAGATGCACATAAGAGGGTGGCTTACCAGCCCAAACTTCCTCTGCAACCTGGAAATCCAATCCACTGGAAGGCGATCGGTTTATGACATGCACTGCCATACTAACTGCCTCAGCCCAAAAACTCTGGGGTAGGCCTGCATGGCTAAGCATAGAGCGCACACGCTCCTGAATAGTCCTGTTCATGCGCTCAGCCAAACCATTCTGGGGTGGGGTGTAAGGGGCGGTCAACTGACGCTTAATACCCCTGTCATCACAAAACTGCTCAAAAGCATGCGAGACATATTCTCCCCCATTATCTGTCCTAAGGCATTTCAGCCTATACCCAGTCTGGTTCTCAACAAGAGCAAGCCATCTCTGAAAAACTGCCAAGACATCAGACTTCTGCTTTATGGGATAAGCCCACACTTTCCTAGAAAAATCATCAATGAAGGTAACGAAGTACTTCGCGCCACCCATAGACATGCAAGGCATAGGCCCACAAACATCGGAATGCACCAATGCCAAGGGCTCACTCATGCGTGGCCTACCCAATTTCTTATGCGTAGACCTATTCTGCTTACCATAAAGACAATGATCACACGAGTCAAAACATGCATAATCCAAAGGCGGAAGATACTGCAAACCAGATAACATTTTCATTCCTTTCAAAGACATATGCCCCAAACGGGCATGCCAAAGTGATACATGTGGGATAGAGCCCACTGCCAAAACATGGTCTACAGAAGACCCAGATACAACAAGAGGATAGAGGCTGCCAGCCTTGGCACCTCTAGCAAGCACAAGTCTGCCTTTGGTAATCTTCCAGGCAGAATCCCCAAAACAGACATGAAATCCTGCATCATCCAACTGTCCTGCAGACATAAGACTACGCATAAGCGCAGGTACATGACGTACATCCCTGAGCAAAAAGGAACTGCCAGTGGAAAACTGCAACTGAATATCTCCACAGCCCACAATATCAAGAGACCTGTCATCTCCAAGTTTGACTGATCCAGACACAGTACGGTAAGAGTGAAACCACTCACGGTAAGGCGTCACATGGAAGGACGCACCTGAATCCAGTAACCAGCTTTGTGCATACATACTAGGTGTCTCAGTCAAGTGTGAAGCATCAGAAGAACTAGCTGCAAGTATAAACTCATCACCACCATCGAACTCTTCAGTCTGCGTGACATTAATTTCCTCAATCTTGACGTTGGACTTCGCAGGTACTATGCTGCGATCAGAGGACTTCTCCTGCACTTTATCTTTTCCCTTATCCTTGCGCTTCTCATTGCGCAACTCATGACACTGTGGTCTAATATGGCCCTTTTTCCCACAATGATGACAAGTGACATTTGCATTGCGTCCACGCGACTTACTACGCGACTTGCCACCACGAGATTTAGACCGACCCTTTTGCGAGTCACGGCCTCGGCCATTACCACGGTCATACCTGTCATTCCTGCCTCTAACTGTCAAAGCATGACTACCACGAGAGGCATCCAAGTTTTTGCGATTCACCTCTTCCTGAAGAAGAGCACTCTCAACATCTGCCAATTTTAGAGTAGCACTAGAGGCACAAAGAGCAGTACGGAAAACATCCCATGACTCATTCAGAGTCCCAAGCAAGAAAAGAGGAGTTACTTCCTCTCCAAAGGTGATATCCTGCGAAGTCAGGTTCTTCAATATAGAATGGAACTGGCTCAAGTGAGCAGACATAGTTGCATTATCCTTCATGCGCAGATCCATAAGCTGCTTCAACCAGTACATCTGACTCGCTGGACTTTTCTTATCATAAAGATTCTTGATCTTATTCCATAGATCCCATGCACTCTGTGCTTCCTCAAATACATTATAATGTACCTGTTCAGTGAGAGACAATACAATCGTGGACTTGCATAGCTCATCAAGTACAAGCCAGTCGTCAATGTCCATAGTTTCAGGCTGCTCTCCACTCAACCGAAGTGGCTTAATCTGAGATTTCTGCACCAAAACCTGCCATATTTGACTCTTCCAGTAAGAGTAGTTGGTACCATCCAACTTTGTAATGTTAAACATGGCACTATCATGCGAAGATGACGCCATTATGCAGGCTGGAAATGCCCAAACAGCCCAAAATTGCTTGTTGTTTTACTGCAGAAACTGCCCAAAAATGACCAAAACGGGGTCCAAAGGGCGAGCAAAGTGTGCCAAAAGTTGCTGCCCACTTAGTACTAGGTGCGATACACCAAATCAGGATATTTCAGCATGAAAAGTACACCTCAATCCACCAATAACTGCTTGCTGTAATAAATTGCATGTATGCAGTCTAGAGAGCAAACTGTCCCAAAATAGGATCCAATGTCAAGCAAACAATGCTAGGTCCAAAGCCGGCATGAAACGGACATAAGCAAGGCCAATGACAGTGAAAAGAACATGAGCTCAACACCAAGCATGTCAAAATAACATCTGCCAGTGAAAGGCACACCACCAGACACTCTAAGCAAAGTGTTCCTGTAACTGCCAAAACCTGACACAAATAGGTATCTGCTCAAAGAGAAAGATCCAAATATGAGACTCAGCTCATAAGCATCCTGTGAACCAAGAGTACATCAATGCATATCCATAAAGATCGGAGTATGATCCCAAAGTCTCAATGTGTATGTAGCTGCTCAAGACATAAACTGCTCCAAATACATGTAAGTGCTCCAATAGCATGCAACTGTCAAAGGTCAAGAAAGCATGTAAAATGCTCCCACTGGCACAAAAGGCGTACAAAGCGAGCTCAGAAGCTCAAACAACCCAAGAGAAAGCACCAGTGATAAGTGACCCTGTCAATGCATCAAGCGCATCCGAGAGAGCATGACATACATGAAGCACCGGTCGTATTAACCATGAAGCAATACATAAGCCCAAATAAGCTCTCGGTCAACTCAATGACATCCAAATAGCAACCAAGATCAGTGATCAAGTAAGCCGGGAATGCTCAAATACATCCAAATCCAAGCTCCAAATGTCGGTATGGCATACACGAACCAAATAGCATATGTCACGAACCAAAGCATGTAATGCAAAAGCCTAACTGTCAAGCAGAGACATGAGGCATAGGCGGTCCACGAGCATGCCGAGTCGGTCCAAATGCCAGTGAAGACGGAGCTAATGCGAAGCTCAAAAGCATCCCATAATCTCATACATATGCTCCAAGTCGTCCCCAAATGTCAGAGATATCATGCCAAAGCTCAAAGCATACATCCGGTATCGATAGGTAAGTGCCAAAGCATGTAAAGTACCTTCAGCCCACTGTTATTCCAGCATGTATTTACTGTTCTAAACAGTAGATTTCAGCCCCAAATTCAAGCCAAAATCATGGTCAAACCAAATGCATACATCCCCAATACATCCGAGTAGGAAGTAGACCGCATACGGGCATCAAACAAGGTAACCGGAGTAGAGTATAAGCATTAAATGCCAATGCCAAGTGTGGCTGCCCTGTTTCCAGCACTGTATAACAGTAAATAACAGTCCCAAATCAGCCAATATTTCAAGCCAAAATCATGGCATAATCATGTGCATACATTCCCAAGGCACTAGGCATCATGTAGACCGCATACGGGCATCAAATAGCACAACCGGAATGGAGTATAAGCAACAAATGCTAATGCCAATGGTGCTGCCCTGTTTTCAGCCTGTTATGACAGTTTATGACAGTCCCAAATCTGAAGAAATCAGCCCCGAAAGATCAAGACCAATGCCCAAAGCTTTAATGACATCAAACATGAAGTCTATAGCCCTCTTGATCAAGGTAGAGAGCAAGAAGCAATGGCCAAGTGTGGAGCTGAAGTAGATGAGTGCTCACAGCCTGGAAAAAATGATGCAATCTGCCCTGTTGGTGCTGAACTTGCTGCTGCTCCACATGGGCTGAAAAGGGGGTAATGGGGGGCTCAATGATGGCCCAAGGTAGGCACATACCAAGCCATGAAGGCCCAATGCAAAGGGGAGGGAAGATATGAGCTATGGAGCTCAAGAAGAGTGGCTGCCCTTTGTTCCTGCCCTGTTTCAATCTGAGAATACACTCAAATGCCACTCAAATGCCTGCAAATGCTGAAGCAATACCTCAAGGGCAAGGCCCTGATGAAGCTCAAGAAGGCCAGGATGGAGCTCGGGAAGCCGGGGAGAGTCGGGAGCTCAAGAGGTCGGCTATGGCTGCCGGGATGGAGACCCAATGCGTGAAGCGAGTCGATGCGAAGGTCGGGAAGCACCGAGTCGAGCTCGAGCAAGAGAATGCCAAGCTCTGATACCAGTTGAAAGGTGAGAAGGATCGAAGCTTGCACGCAAGCTATGGCGAGAGAGCAAGAGCAAGAAAGAGAGAGACAAGAAATGGGAACTCCAACGGTCACAATGTGTGACCGGGCCTTCCTTTATTCAAACTGTCACTAAAAGAATAAAGAATAAAGTGACGTGACGGGCGCCCGCCACCTGCAGTGTGCAGTGGCGGGTACTATCAGTGTAGTAATACACGGGGCGGCACGGCGGAGGCGCCTTTACCCCCAACAGAGGACCCAACAAAGTGGTGCTGAAACTGTATGGTTCTCAAAAAGGACATGGATCCACCTCCTTGGAATTATCTTCTGATTCCCCTAACGAGGCTACAGATGGAACATCAGCAGACGAAGATGCTGTCAAACAGATCCTTCCCAAGAAAATAATGGCACATTCCTTAATAGTGGATACTGTAAGCCGACTTCCAAAAGATGCAAAGCCATTATCAATGGGTGAATACTTCCTGCCTGAATCAGGAATGCCTTCTGAAATCACTTCTGATAGTGAGATAGAAGCATGGATGTACTGCTCTCCCTGTTACATGGCCACAGCAGAAGCAGAAGCAGAAGCAGAGACAGAGGCAGGAGAGGAACCAGAGAATCTGTTCTTCTGTTACAGAGCTCCTACAGAGACAGAAGCAGAAGCAGAAGCAGCAACATGAACAGAAGCAGAAGCAGAAGCAGAGACAGAAGCAGAAGCAGAAGCAGAAGCAGAAGTAGAGACAGAGACAGAAGAGGATGAATATGATATGGATGAAGAAGGTGAAGAAAGTGAGCCAGAAGAGTCTATCCCACCTGAAGAGGATACATTTGAGGAAGAAGTTCCAGAAGCATCAGAAGCCGATGAGCTCATGCTATGGGACAGAATGGCGATGGTACCATTTGGTCTGGTAAATGGATCTTCTCATATGCAAAACCTTTATAAGAAATGGATTAAGAAGAGCAAGCCGTCTTTTAAGTGTGGCTCCTGCTGTCCTAACCCATCCTTGCCAAAGAAAGATGATGATGATGCACCGTGCCAACAAGCACCAGTCCCACCAACCCAACAGGCATCAGAGGGTCCCTGTTATGTGACGTTCCTGGATGTGTCATCATCAGAAGATGAGTCTTCAAGCCAAGAGGTAATTAATTTTGAAACCAAACCCGAAACAGCTCTAATCCCATTCCAACGTCTTAAGGAGCAACCTAAGTCTCTACCAAAAGAAGAAGTTGGTTCTAGTGGGACATCAGAAGAGGACACCACTCTCTTGAAGGAGTCGGATCTGTATCCAGAAGCAGTCCGCGGGACCTTCATCCGTGAAGTAGAAGGTGAAAGGCAATTAACCTTTGTGGATGCAGATGGCACTGAACGCCACTTGAAGGTGGGTAGCAGTCTCCCAGAAGAGGAGTTGTTAACCTTGTACAACTTGTTGAAAGAAAATTTGGACGTGTTTGCGTGGTCCTATAAAGACCTAAAGGGGATTGATCCCACAATATGTCAACATCATATTGACTTGGAGCCTGATGCCAAGCCAGTACGGCAACGACAGAGGCGAATGAACCCGAATTATTCCACATTGGTGAAAGCGGAGCTGCTCAAGCTTCTAGAAGCCGAGTTCATCTATCCAGTGGCAAATAGTGAATGGGTTTCACCCATCGTGGTTGTACCCAAGAAGAATGGCAAATTGCGAATATGTGTGGATTTTCGAAAGCTTAATTCCAAGACAAAGAAGGATCATTTTCCTATCCCTTTCACAGACCAATTGTTGGACACAGTGGCAGGACATGAACTTTATTCTCTTCTGGATGGATTCAGTGGATACAACCAAGTCCAAATCGCAGAAGAAGACCAATCCAAAACAACCTTCACCACAGAATGGGGGACCTACGCTTACCGAGTGATGCCATTTGGGCTTTGCAATGCCCCTGCTACTTTTCAACGAGTCATGATGGCCGCATTTCAAAATCATCTGCACGACTTTATTGAGGTATATTTGGATGACTTCTGTGTCTATAGTTTGATCCGTGAACATTGGGAACACCTGGAACAATGCTTTGACTGATGCCGGGAGTATGGGATTTCCCTCAACCCCGACAAATGCATCTTTGGGGTCTCTTCTGGAGTCCTGTTGGGCCACATTGTCTCAGCACAAGGGATATCAACAGACCCTGCAAAGATCGAAAAGATTGCAGCTCTGACAGCACCCACCAACCTCAAACAGTTGAGGGGATTCTTAGGTCATGTGGGTTACTACAGAAGGTTTATAGCCCATTTTGCGACAAAGGCAACTTCCTTGCACAAGCTTCTGAGGAAAGATGCAGAGTTTACTTGGACGGAAGAATGTGACAAAGCCTTCCACACTCTGAAGCAGTGTCTGATAGAGGCACCCATTCTGCAACCTCCTGATTGGACGAAAGAGTTCCATGTACACACTGATGCATCAATTGAAGGCTTAGGTACTGTCCTCTGCCAGAAGGGCTCCTCGAAGTTGGATCAACCGATCTATTATGCAAGCCGAAAAGTCACTGATAGGGAACGGAACTATACAGTGACCGAGCTGGAGTGCTTGGCAGTGGTGTTTGCCCTGGAGAAGTTTCGCCATTACCTCCTATCTACCCACTTTAAATTTTATGTGGATCATGAGGCCCTGTCCTTCTTGATGAACAAAGCAGATGTGAAAGGACGATTGATGAGATGGCTCCTTTTATTCCAGGAGTTAGACTTTGAGGTGATTACTAAGCCTGGTCGTTCCCATGTTCTGGCTGATCATCTGTCGCGTATCCCACAAACTGCAGACGAGGAGCAGGATGATCCAGACCTCCCTGATGCTTCCTTATTCTTGGTAGAAACTGTCACTCCCTGGTATGCGGACATTGCCAATCTGCTGGCAACCCAACAGTACCCTCCTGGTATCTCTAGTCGGGAAAGGAAGAAGCTCATGCTAGAATCAGCCCCATACACCCTGCTAGGCGGTGCATTGTACAAGAAAGGCAAAGATGAAATGCTCAGAAGATGTGTTGCAGGGGATGAGATTGGGATTGTTCTGAAGGCTTGTCACGACGAGCCATGTGGAGGTCACTTTGCAGGAGAAGCTACGGCCAGGAAGGCTCTGCTAGCATGTTATTGGTGGCCTGCAATTCACAAAGATTCCTATGATTACTGTAAAAGATGTGATGCTTGTCAAAGAATGGGGAAACCCACGAAGACAAGTGCCATGCCATTGCAACCTATCCTTCCTTTGAAGCCGTTTGAGAAGTGGGGTATCGACTTCGTAGGTCCGATCGACCCTCCCACCAGAAGGAAACAGAACAGATACATCCTCGTATGTACGGATTATGTCACAAAGTGGTGTGAAGCTAAAGCCCTAAAGCGGGACGATGGTAACAGCGTGGCCCTGTTCATGTACGAGAATATCATCACCCATTTTGGCAGTCCCTTAGAGTTGGTAAGTGACAGAGGCACGCATTTCCTTAACAAAGTCATGGAAGAGTTGACAGAGTTGTATAAGATCCGCCATCGTAAGTCCACTCCTTATTACCCCAGAGCCAATGGCCAAGTCGAAGTCACCAATCGCATCCTCTGCTCAATTCTGACAAGAACGATTGCCGCACATCGTCGTGATTGGGATGATCGACTTACAGAGGCCCTCTGGGCGTATAGAACCTCCCATAAAGCAGCAACGGGACAGACACCTTTCCAGCTGGTGTATGGTACAGAAGCTGTTTTTCCTGTTGAACTAGAACTACCCTCTTTGAGAGTGGCTATCAAAGAGCGTTTGGGGGATGATGATTCACTGCAACGCCGTCTCCTGCACTTGGAATGTTTGGACGAAATTCGTCGGATGGCTCTACAGTGCATGGAAGCCACGCAAGCTCGACGTAAGGCTTACCATGATAGTTTCATCAAGCACAAGGAGTTCAAAGAAGGTGATTTGGTCCTAGCCTATGATTCACGCTTTGGCAAGTTTCCTGGCAAGCTCCAACAGCGGTGGATGGGCCCCTATAAGGTACTTGCAGTCAACCCTAATGGCTCTGTCCAAGTGCAGACCATTGATGCCTCTGATGATCCATTTCTGATTAATGGATATCGCTTGAAGAAGTACTTCCCTCCTTGGGGATCTTGACAATTATGGACACTTGATCCTTCCCCTCGTTGGCGCGGCATTGTACTTCTTATGATGCTACTTTTGATAGCCGTTCTTCAATCATTTCTGATGAAGAGGGCGCAACCCTCTGTCCCCTCAAAACCCCCTTCTAGTCTTGATTTCTTATCCTCTATTTTCCACCAGCGACAGTGGCGAGGTGGATTCTGACAAATGGTAGTTCTGCCATTCCCTTGCTCAATCTTGAAAAGAAAAAAAAAACATATCGGTCATGGGAGAAAAGGACTAAGGTCCCTGTCATGCCGACCTCTTCTTCGAGAAAAGGTGGAAACACCCTCGGGAATAGGGGAAAATAAGAAAAAGAAAGAAAAAAAAAACAAAAGAAAGAAAAAAAAAACAAATAAACAAATCTGTTATGAGAGAAAAGGAAGCAATTCCCTGTCATAGCAGGCCTCGTTCCAAGAAAAGGTGGTAAACACCCTTGGGCGAGAAGCTAGCTGTGGAAAAGGTGGTAACACCTAGCAGTCCAGAAAGTGGATTCATTAATTGATATCCCTAGGATCCAATTCCGACGCTGCCTCCCTTGGTACACTATGTCCTGGGTCTCTTTGCAAAGTGACTAACTGTCCTCTAGCAGCCGACATGTTCCTATCCAACACAATGTTAGATTTGATGGCTACCTCCCTGGGTACGCCTCTTCAACAACTGATGACGCGATCTTCATCGACAACCCCTTGAGTGATGTGAGCTTTCATCCTAACCGGATGGGAAAGTGAGTACGGTTGCCTTTTGTATCTATCAACAGAGAGTGAGACAGAGGGTGGGTCGAGAGACCAGTCTTTTCCCTTCAAATCAAATGCGAGGTGAGAAGTGTGAATGAAGTGTTGCACGCACGGGATGGGCCTCTCAAAGCACAAAGCACGATTTGTTCTGTGCACTGCACTATAAGGCTCCCTGGCCTTCATTCTTGCACTGTATGCCGGCACAGGGCGGGATGCACTGTTGCACCATCAGCTGCGCACAAGGCATACACCCTTTGCACAAGCGACTGTGAGGATTACATCAAAGGGTTTCAGGAAAAGGCTGCCCTCTTGTATCTATCCACAGAGCGTGAGACAGAGGGTGGGTTGAGTGTGACTGGAGTTTCTTCAATCAATTACCGAGAGGTGAGATTGAGAGACGTTACGACACTTGGAGTCAGGTATGTTCCCGTTTCCCTATGCACCCACGGGATGGGTTTTTACCGTCAACACAAGACACTTCACCCTGTTCAATACACTGCACTGTAAGGCTCCCTTGCCTTCCTCCTTGCACCTATGCCAGACGGGTTGGACGCACTAATGCACCATCAACTGTGCACCCTGGCATCAGGTTACTAGCCTTTCAGCAGAGAAGGAGAGGATGTCCAGCGAAGTGAAAGAATTCCAAGCTATTTTAGATGACAAGCTTTCAGCTTTACAGATGGCTAATGACACAGTGGCCAACCAAGCCTCCCAAATCCAGCAGTTGCAAGATCAGCTTGCAAAGTCCTGCTCTGTTCCTCCAAGCCCTCCTGTTCCATTAATTCCTTCTCTTTCACAGCAGGATTTGGCTGCCCTACAGAGACAGGCTACTTTGTGCCCTCTATTCCAAGACAAAGTGGAAAGATTGCAGTCCAGAATGGACTTGTTATGGTCTACCTTTGAACAGTTTCAGGACTTTGTCCTACCAGACCATTCTTTCTTTGTCCACTACCACTTACAGAAGTTGGTCTTCTACATGAAGCTTTCCACGATGGATTTACCTTTTCCAGAGGATGGCTGGAGTGGGGCTTGGTCTGCTGAGTTGTTGACAGAGGTAGTCAGGATGGTCTTTGAAGATTCTGTCACGCCAGACACCATGTTGATGTCATACATGTATCTCCGAGGAGACTTGTTAATCCCAGATGAGATAGATATGGCATGGTATGTGGGGGATGTGGTCTTACAGGCTGTTCTATATGTCAATCATTTGGAGTTGCGCATAGCTGATATGTTTCAAAGTTATTCCTCCAAAGTAGCTGATTGTCAGGATAATTCGTGGCATCCCATGATTGATTCGGTGGTCCTAAATCAAAGACAACACACAGCTCCTACCTTTGCCCAGAGTACTAACCAACCGAGGATGGATCTCTTAACCTATCTTTCCAAACATAATCCATTTGATGCTATCTTCTTTGATGCCTATCATAGACGATCTCTCTTAGGACCTTCTGTTCCTACCCTCCTCTATTACCAACAATTGGCTCACCGCTATGCTATATATTTTTCCCTTTGTCAAACTAATTCCACAATTATTTTACCTCTTCTTTTCCAACCTTCACATTTCCCTCAAATTCCTATTTTCACTTACTGTTCCTTTATTGAGGATAGGGTATTTTTCCCCTTCTCCACCCTGTCCTTCACCCCTCATAAATGTACCCTCCACATTTCCTATTTATCAATTAACACATTTCCTTAGTGATTCCTTACAAATTTCTGCCACTCCTTCTTTAACCTTTTCTTCTTTTTATGATTTTTCCTATCCTTCCCTACATCCACTTTCTCTTATTTCATTACCCTCTCCTCACACTTCCATATCTCAACCACCTCAGTTGGTTAGTGACTGTGACGGTTTTGATAATCAGATTTCCAGAAGAAGGGGATGGAGTTCGGATGATTGCCTTACAGGACCGCAGATTAATTGGCCAGTAATTCTAGGGGAATGGACAGCTTCCAGTCAAGCTTATCAAAACTATGTTCATTTTGCCCAACAATATTCACAGTCTGCAGATCCCTCAGTGAGATTAACTGCTCACTTTGCTTGGTACCTGGCGTATATGCATAGGCACTCTCATACTGATTCAAAGTCTATTCCAAAGTTGTGCATGAATGTCAATGTTAGCATTGATTCCCAACAGCTGGAGATACTGTATTTTCATGCCCTCTGTTTGCCTAGCAGATACTTGGTCCTGTTGGAAAGGATGTGCTGTCTCCAATTTTTTCAAAATCCTCCTAAAAACTTTGTAGATGAATCCTTATCTATGGATCGATTCCGACAACATCAATCTTTTAAGAGGGATCATCTTCATTGATGCCTTTCCAATGTATGGTGGAAGCCTTTAATGCAAAACTCTCTTTTTGACGGAGTCATTCAGATGGTTGTGTTGTGTATTAGTGTTTGTGTTGTGAGTTCATGTATGTCAAACGAACGTGGTGGTTTCCTATTGGATTTCGTGTACGAGCTATGTTTTGGAGATTTGTAGAGTTGGGGTCGTGGTTAGAGAGTTGAAGCTGATGCTGATGAAGAAGAAGCAAACTCTTATATCCTTTACAAATTTGTTGTGATTTTTAGTTTGATAAGAGGTGTTAATGTGTAAAGAGTTTTCCTTTCTTTGTATTTTTATATCAGAAACAGGTTATAAGTTGGGGTCGTGGTGGATGGATTCTTTTTGAAAAGATATTGAAGATCAAAGTTGAGCTTTTCCCTGAACTTGTATTTCCTTTTTCCTGGGTCGCGAGGACGCTTCCTTATTAAGTGTGGGGATATGTTGAGTGTTGAAATGACTTGTTTTTTGGCTGATTTTTGTTGTTTTTGAGAGCTGAATGGTTGATTTTATGGGATGATTGGTTGATTTAGAAGTGGATTGAGAGTGTTTTGGATGGTAATGATTGTGTTTTGTAAGTTCATGATGTTTGTTGATGGTCCTGTGATGTCCTGATAGGTTCTGATTGGTTCTGTATACCTTCTGTTTTGTTCTGTTTTGGTCTGTTTTGTTTTGATTGTCTTCTGTAAGGAGGGATGAAGTATTGATTGATGAAGAATGAGATATTGTGAAAGCTTTTGAATGGTTTGTGAGAGTTTGGAATGATTTGAGAGTGAGTTATGAAGTTTTGATGACCTTCTGTAACCTTCTGTAGGTCTTCTGTAGAGCTTCTGCTTCTGTTCTGTTTCTGTTCTGTCTCTGTACTGTAGCTGTTCTGTAGACTGTTCTGTATGCTTTTGTAAGTGTTCTGTGGAATGTATGTGTGACTTTGGGAAAGTTTTCTAGCCTTGGAAAGAGGTGAATACAAGTGCAAAAGAGCTGAAGGAAGTGGAAGAAGTAGCTGTTAAAGACTCAAGAGAAGACTAGAGTGAAGTGATAGTAGTGAGCCGTGAAGAGACACTGTAGTGGCTCTGGTGACTCTTTATATCAGACATACCTCTTGGGAGGGGTATCCACGACCTAAGAGTGATTATTGAGAGTGATTATTGAGAGATTGTAGTGAGGATATGATGTATTATTGATGGAGAGAGAGAGAGAGTCAGAGATAGCCAATTCTACTCAACCAGAGTGATTGTATATGAGAGATTGAGAGAGAAGACTATGAAGATATTGAAGATGAATACTATGTGATGTATTTCCATTCAAAGATGGTGTACTTCTTTGCTTTCTTTGTTTTATTGATGGATTTTGTGAAGATGTTGAAGAATATGGTTGATTCTATTGAAAACCGTGGGAGATCTACATGATGCTGCATGAAGATTTGTTGTGCCTGGTGTTCTTTTCTTCATTGTGATCATATGAAACATGATAAACAAGCTTGTTGATGTTACAAGATAGATTTTTTTGCAAGAGAATTCCCTTTTCCTTGGTGTTCCTCTTGGGGCCCCACATCCAGACTTGTGTACCCGACCCTTGTCGCCTAAGCACAGTCCGAAAGCCTAGAAGCATTGAGTAGGATCAGTGAAGCTATTGGCCTCGCAGACCTACTTAAACTACTCCACAAAACTGTATGGGTCGTTGCTTGCTTGGTATTTATTGGTATTTACCCAGCTACTTCACTACCATGGGGATTTTTTATTAGCCCTTAGGGCTTTGATTGACTTCCAACCCTACCAATAGCAATGTTGCCAACTGAATTCATGATCAAAACTGACCAACAAAGTATCAAACATATCCTTAGTTAGCCACAAATCTCTGACTGTCATATTAAATGGGCTGCTTTTATTCAAAGTTTTCATCCATTTATCCAATATCAACCCGGAAAAGAAAATGTTGTTGCCGATGCCTTGAGTAGAAGACCAACTATTCATAATATCTCTGTGATATCTTTTGATTCCCTTATCCCTATGAAACATACCTATGATCAAGACACTAGTTTTCAAGCTGATTGGAATAAATCAATTGCAAATAAGTGGATTCCAATTGATCCATTGTCTTATGCTGATGGATTTATGTTTTATGAGAAAAGGTTATGTGTAACTGTTCCATTTAAATATGATGTTTCTAACTTTGTATCTGAATGTTTAATTTGTCAAAGAGTTAAGCGACACCAGGGTAAGCAATATGGTTTGTTAATGCCTTTACCAATTCTAGAATGACCATGGGAACATATTTCAATGGTTTTATTACTAGTTTTCCTAACACTCAAGCTAATCACGATATGATTTGGACTATTGTAGATCGGTTTAGCAAACAAGCATATTTCGTTCCTTGCAAGAAAATGTTAACTGCATCTCAAGCTGCTTAATTGTTTTTGAAAATTGTTTTCACTAACCATGGTTTGCCAAAAGTTATTATTTCTAATCGTGATTCTAGATTGTGCAATAATTTTTGGACTACTTTGTTTGCTAATTTAGGAACAAAGATTGATTTTTCATCTGCATTTCATCTTGAAACAAATGGGGAAACAGAAGCTACAAACAATACAATTTTGGATCTTTTGCGTACATACACAATTTCAAAACCACAAACATGGGATATATACTTGCATCTACTTCAGTTTGCATACAATAACACTCCACATACAGCTACACAGAAAGCACATTTTGAAATCATTTATGAATATAGATTGCCTACACCTATTACCTCATTGTTAAACAAAATAATAGCTGCTGATGATATTACCAATATGCATGCTACTATTTTTGCTGAAGTCAAAGACATGATTGCGAAAACCCAGCAATCATATACAAAACAAGCTAATAAGAAAAGAGAAGCTATGAATTTCACAGTTGATGATTATGTTTGGTTACGTATTGAAAAGAGAAGGCTACAAAGTGTTGAGAACCACCCTGTTGTAAAGTTAGCTCCTAGATTTTATGGACCTTTCAAAATCATTCACAAAATCAATGACAATGCCTTTAAATTAGAGCTACCCCAATACTGGCAAATCCACAATACTTTTCATATCAGTTTGTTACGACTTTTCAAAGGCCAATTATATGTCCACCCTGTCTATGAAAAACCTCCTTTGTTAGAAGAAAAAACTGAAATCCTTGAACATGAAACCATTTTAGACACTGATTATATGACCACTAGAACTGGCCGTAGATATTCAAGATATTTGGTTAAGTTTAAAAATCATCCTGTTGAAGAGGCCCAATGGATGCATGCTCATGACCTAAGTACTTACTCCTCACTGCTCGCTCCACATGAGCTAATAGCAATTGAGGCCCCAATTGCTATCCCATCCCACGGGTATGATGCCAGGAGGCATATTCCATGGTGGATTTCGTGAGGTTTTACGGTGGATTCTGTAAAATTATAGTTATTTGCCGGGGCTCGTACACAAGGTGGATTCTCTGTGCGAAATGTTGACAGGGACGCCTGTCCTTTTCGGGTGTCACATTAATTTAATGCGTAAGTGGGTGATTCCATAGCGAATGATTTCGCAAAATACATATTTAAATTAATGGACATTTATGAGTTTAGAGTGCGCACTCGTATTAAATTAAGGTTAGGATAGAGGTCCAACCTATTTATTTATTTTGTAGCTGAAGACTGGTAGGTATTCACTTTTGTTGGTTTAATTTTATTATTTTCTAACAATTGTGAATGCTTCAGTTGATATGTAGAGCAGGCGGCGGTGGCGCTGGGAAGCACTGGGGCGATAGTGTGTATTCAAGTTATTTAGAAAAAATTATCATTTTTGATGGGTGCGCATCTTAGGTGCGGTGCTAATATTTATTTTGGCGTGCTTATTTATTAAAGTGCTTGAAATATATTTATTATTTTGTATGTGCATGGGTACATAGTTTAAATATTCATTATTGGACATTGTATTTGGGCATTTCTTGACTTTTGGGCCGCCCAACTGCTTAATTCTTTATTTGGACAAAAGCAAACACAAAAGCTAAAGCATGTAATTGTAAAATTGGGCTATTTTTTGAGCTTGGAGATGAATAAATCATTAAATACATACTTTGTGGAGCACTCACACAAGGCATGGGGGGAGATTGTACCCAATTGGTCTTTTTGCCTTATGTCGTGCAAGTTTATTCTCTTGAATTTTGAGCTTAAAGTAGAGTTCTTTGTTCTTGGGGACTTTCCAATGCTCGCTACATATACATGCAGCATCCGATTTTCTCACCATGGATTAAAAAGCAACAATCTCCCGTTGATAACTCAAAGAAAAATGCAAGGGTGACCAATCATATACAAGTGCTGCCTCCTGTGGTAAATCTGCACCTCGTACTTGGTCCCTAAGAACAAAAGAACTCTCCTTTTTGCACAAAAATCAATGAAGAAAGTTTGCACGACATGAATAAGAGACCAATGGGGTGTAATCTCCCCCCATGCCTTGTGTGAGCGCTCCACAAAGCATGTATTTTATGTATTATTCATCTTCAAGCTCAAATAATAGTCCAATTTACAAAATAGCACGCTTTAGCTTTTGTGTTTGCTTTTGTGCCACTAAAGAAGTAAAGCTATTGGATGCCAATAAATCAGGCGGTACCTAAATACAATATCCAATACAAATATTTATGCGTCCAAGCGCATACAAAAATAATAAATAAATATCAAGCGCTTTAATAAATAAGCGCGACAAAATATAGGCGCCATGTCTAAGATACGCGCCCATCAAAAATTGATGATAATTTGAATACATGCTATCCTCCAATGCTTTCCACTGCCACCACTGCTCACTCTACACATCAACTGAAGCATTCACAATTGTTAGAAAAATAATACAATTAAACCGACAAAAGTGAATACCTAGCAGTCTTCAGCTATAAAAATAAATTGGTTAGAAATCAATCCTAACCTTAATTTATTACGAGTGCGCACTCTAAACTCATAAATATTTATTAATTTAAATATGTATTTTGCAGAATCACTTGCTATGGAATCACCCACTTACACATTAAATTAACAAAACGCCTAAAAAGGATAGGCGTCCCCATCGACTTTTCGCACAAAGAATCCACTTTGTGTATGAGCCCCGGTAATAATAAAATTTTACAAAATCCACCACAAAACCTCATGGAATCCACGTGGAATATGCCTCCTGGCATCATACCCCCGGGGTGGGATAGCAATTGTCCTCAATTGCTATTAGCTCAATGTGGAGCTAGCAGTGTGGGGAAAGCACTTAAGTCTCTAGCATGCATCCATTGGGCCTCTTCAACAGGATGATTTTTAAACTTGACCAAATATCTAAAATATCTACGATAAGTTCTAGTGGTCATAAAGTCAGTATCTAGAATAGTTTCAAGCTCAAGGATTTGAGTTTCATCATGTAGCAAAGGAGGGTTTTCATAGACAGGGTGTACAGGTAGTTGGCCTCTAAAAGGTCGTAATAAACTGATATGGAAGGTGTTGTGGATTTTCCAAAATTGTGGTAATTCTAGTTTAAATGCATTATCATTGATTTTGTGTATGATCTTGAATGGTCCATAGAATCTTGGTGCTAATTTAACAACGGGGTGTTTATCTACACTTTGTAATCTGCGTTTTTCAATTCGTAACCAAACATAATCATCAACTTTAAAATTCATAGCTTGTCTTTTCTTGTTTGCTTGTTTTGTGTATGATTGCTAGGCTTTGGCAATCATATCTTTAACTTCATAAAAAATAGTAGCATGAATGTTAGTAATATCATCAGCAGTTTGAATTTTGTTTGACAATGATGTAACAGGTGTAGGCAATCGATATCCATAAATAACTTCAAATGGTGTTTTCTTTGTAATTGTATGTGGTATGTTGTTATATGCAAACTGAAGTAGATGTAGATGTGTATCCCATGTGTGTGATTTTGAAATGGTGTAAGCACTAAACTTGTGTTTATGAGTTGCTTCAGGTACATCTTCGAGCATTCGTAGTTGCAATAGGGCATTCAAGAAACGTTCAGTGTATTGGAAAATAGGTTCGCGATCTCTTTGTTGTAGAAGATCCCATTGCTTATTAATGGCTTTTTCATGGAATTGGGGAGGAAGGAAATTTTGCAAAAAAATAAAATGAAAAGTCTCCCAAGTAGTGGAACAATCAACGCTCTTGCGGACCACAGTTCACCATAAAGATGCTCGGTCAACTAAATGGTTAGTGCCACATTTAATTTTGTCTTTCTCAGCATATGTTTCTTCATGGAAGTAATCATCAAATTGACTGATAAAAGCAAGTACAGTCTTTCCATCGCGTGATCCATTGAAAGTATGAAATTTGAAGTTTCTTTTACTTATCTTTGTTTCTTTGCGGATGGATTGGGCTTCAAGTGTTGCAACGATGGTACATCGTATAAGATCTTCAGGTTGTGATCCATCTTGGTTGGTGGTAGATCGTTGAAAATTGGCCAATTGAACTTGCAAAGCTTGTCGGGCTCTTCGTTCCTCTTGAAGCTCCATGATAATCAAATCCAACTTTTGCTCCATTGCTGGTTCAGGTAGATCTCCTTCAATAAGATCGTGTTTTGATCGGTCATCTTGCAAAATTCCAAAAGACCTCACACTCCCGAAATCTTGTTAACGGGATGAGCGTAGCTCAAAGGCGGGTTTACAAGGCTTGCATATTTTTGGCTTTTGTAGTATTTCTCGATTGCGAAATTCGTTGTCACAACCATCTTCCAAGAGAATAGTGTTGCATATAAACTGCATATAAACTGCGTATAGTCTGCGTGTGAACTTCTGTTTTTGCTGAAACTGGTTCAGCAAGACTGCAAGTGTGAACAGGGGCTTCTTGAGAGTAGTAAAGTGATTCGTATGCTTTTGAGTATGAATTGCCTCTAAGGTAGTTGTTGTAGAAGACTTTAGTGACTTTGGGGACTTGCAGAACTTGGAGGACTTTAGAGTTTAAAGCTTAAGTGACTAAGCTTAATGAAGCTTAGGTGCTGCCGTTTTCGTTTTTTAAGGGGGGGCATTTTTTCATGCCGTCGATTCTGACGACGGCATACCGCAGTAGCAAATCGTCAATTTGAAAGCTTTAAGCTTTTAAAGCTTAAGCCTTAAGCTTAACACTTTAATTGTTTTTAAACTTCTCTTCTTTCTTCTCTGTAACAAAACGACTTGATATGGAAACTTTACCGCCGGTCCTTCGCCTATCGAGAGAGGTCCTTCGCAATCAGAGGGTACAGAAGGGGGTTCTTGACTGCCAGGAACACGCTGGTATCGACCATTTGCCACGAGACTGACTGTAGAGATCGATCGTTCCAGGAGCTCCGCCTTTGCGTGAGATGGTAAGCGATTGGAAGCTCTCGATCTCAGCTTCACTCTGATACCACTGGTGCACAGATCGGACGCCGTATGCGTGCGTAGTGAACGTCAGAAGGTCCCCAAGAACAAAACTCTACTTTTTGCACAAAAATCAATGAAGAAAGTTTGCACGACATGAACAAGAGACCAATTGGGTGCAATCTCCCCCCATGCCTTGTGTGAGCGCTCCACAAAGCATGTATTTTATGTATTATTCATCTTCAAGCTCAAATAATAGCCCAATTTACAAAATAGCACGCTTTAGCTTTTGTGTTTGCTTTTGTGCCACTAAAAAAGTAAAGCTATTGGGCACCCAAGAAATCAGGCAATACCCAAATACAATGTCCAATACAAATATTTAAATCGTGTGCCCAAGCGCATACAAAAATAATAAATAAATATCAAGCGCTTTAATAAATAAGTGCGACAAAATATAGGCGCCATGTCTAAGATACGTGCCCATCAAAATTTGATGATAATTTGAATACACACTATCCTCCAATGCTTTCCACTGCCACAACTGCTCACTCTACACATCAACTGAAGCATTCACAATTGTTAGAAAAATAATACAATTAAATCGACAAAAGTGAATACCTAGCAGTCTTCAGCTATATAAAAATGAATTGGTTAGAAATCAATCCTAACCTTAATTTATTACGAGTGCGCACTCTAAACTTATAAATGTTTATTAATTTAAATATGTATTTTATGGAATCACCCGCTATGGAATCACCCACTTACACATTAAATTAACAAAATGCCCGAAAAGGATAGGCGTCCCCATCGACTTTTTGCACAAAGAATCCACTTTGTGTATGAGCCCCGGTAATAATAAAATTTTACGGAATCCACCATGGAATATGCCTCCTGGCATCAGTACTACTAGTGATGTCTACTGTTCTAAATTTACATCATAAAGTTCCAACTAGTGCTACCTCCTCAGAGGGTGCACCTATAAGAAATCATCTATATAATGTGCCTTCAAATGATATTAAGAAATACTATTTTTTCGCATGTTATAAGGCCATAAAATGATCTCTTTTACTTTACTAAACTTACAATGTTTTTTCAAATTGTAATTAAAAGCCCCCTTCTATAAATATAAAGAAAATAGAACTTGAACAAATGATAAAGAAGAAGAGAATTGGGAAAAGTATGCATGACACAAGATTGGGTACAATTTACCCCTATGCATGGGTGAGCACCTCTCCCATGCATGTATTTATTATATTCAATTAAGCTTTTATACTCAAAATACATTGAAAGCACTCTTTTTGAGTTCTTGCTTTTCCTTTCTTTGCATAACTTGCTTTTGTGCAAATAAATCAAACACACCTAATTCAAAATAGCTTTACAATCGAAAATAATATTTTATCCCTTTCAATAAATACATCCAAAATAGATCTATTGTGCAGGTGGCACATGTGTGCACACAAAGTTATCTACTCCAAAATAATAATTCCATATAACTCCATCTAATAATCTACTCGCCACAATATGAAACACATTAATATCTTTCCATCTATCAACTAGGTATAGTGCAACCAATGTCATATGCATACATTCATGCAATAAGTCACAAATCATGTGACAAATAGGCAAAATCCACAATCATCTAAATTTTATAAAATATCATACTAAATATAATTCCATAACAAGATTTTTTCTTTTAACTTAATTCAGCTTTGACTTGAGCTACAACTTTTTTTTTTTTGCCTTTATGTTTACCTCAAAGAATCTTGCCAAATTTTTGCATGTAATAGCAAGGGTTATAAATTCCTATAAATGCTTCATCATACTATTTATGACACTCACAAACAACCAATGCATTGTGTTACTTTGTGTCTGCTCCCAATTCATCTTAGCCTTGATCTGTTCTACAGTAGTATTTCATAAAGAGACTTCAGGAAGTACCACTACGATGTTTCCTTAAATGTTGTTCCCAAACAACTTTGCCCTTCAAGAAAATTGACATCTTGAACTTCTAAGCAAGATAATTATTCTTATTAAGCTTCTCACTAAAAATTTGGTTAAAATTGTCAAATAATTTAATAAGAAAGTCAACCTTGCAAAACATATAATCTACAACCAAGCTGATACTAGGTGCACTATAACCAAAATACACAATCTTTTTCATTGACCTAAACAATAATTACCAAAATCTATATGAAAATACCTATTTGTCTGCAACAACTTGGTAAACACTTCAAACCTTATAAATCTAAAATTTGTAATCTTTGTGCTTGTAAACAACAAACACAATCAAATCTACTATACACCAATAAATTTCTTTTGATGAACTTGCAAGACTAGAACAGAGGCCAAAACAACCTCAAATGGCAAAATTCTATTACGAAGCTGAACACGTGGCAAATCTAGCAAATCAAATCTCAATCATAAACAACTTTATGACACACATAATAGAACTTAGTGGAAAATTCTAACAAATCAAACATCTCAACTATTAAATACAAACAACATTATAATACATAAGAGGATTTGAATAACTCAATAGAGTGAAAAAGACAAGAGAAAAACACACGATTGGGCCCAACCTCTCCCATGGCAAAAGCTATGGTTTGCCATCCTTAATTATATATTATAGTTTAAAATGGATATTTGCATTCATATCTTACATATAATTACAAAGAAAGTACAAATATAAATTGAAATACAAAGTTTTATGAGTTAAGAGGTATCATGTAACATGCTGCAGTTGCTGCAGAAAATTTTGTGCTCTGAATCTTGATGATATCACCATCACATTCGGAGCGTATCAAAACCCCCAAAACGACTCTTGAAGCTCCGAATTCGGATTTCGAATGAGGGACAAATGAAAAAACTCAATTTTCACCCTATTCTCTTATTTTATGCATGATCATGTTGCTTTTATAAAGAAATCTAGAAAAGCCTTCTAAAACTTAACCACACTAAGAAAATAGCAAGGTATTTCATAAAGAAAGCTTATTTTAATAAAAGTATATCTTAAATCTCATAGCCTAAAATAATCAATATTAAAAATAAATAAATTAATAGTATTAAGGACAATGGTCTAATTATTACTAAAGAAGTTTAAACTTATAACTTACAAATAGAGTAATAATTTTAATAATACAATATCATATAAATACATAATATTATATATTATACTTAAGATAACTAATTATAATTATGAAATTTACGCTTAGACTTACACTAACACCTAGTGCTACCCAAAGCCATCGCTACCTGCTCTACACATCAATTGAAGCATTCCCAATTGTTTATAAATAAAATAAACAAACAATAGTAAATACCTAGCAATCTTCAGCTACAAATAATTAAAATAGGTTGGAACATTGTCCTAACCTTAATTTAATTCGAGTGCGCACTATAAACTCGTAAAAGCTTAATTAATTAATATAAAGTTTACGAAATCACCTATTGTGGAATCGTCTACGTGCACATTAATTAATAAAACACTCGAGAAGGACATGCGTCCACGTCAACTTCTCGCACAAGGAATCCACCTTCTATACAAGCCTCCATCAACAAATAAATTTTATAGAATCCACCTTAAAATCTCACGGAATCCACTGTGACTATGTCTCTTGGCATTATACCCCCGAGATGGGATAGCAATTGTCCACAATTACTATTAGCTGCTCAATGTGGAGCTAGCAATGTAGGGTAAACACTAAGGGTGCGGGTGGTCATCCGTTGCACGTCTTCAACTGAATGAGTTTTTTTTTTTTTTACCAAATATCTAGTATAGGACAATGAATCAATCGGAGTCTAATTATTAGCAAACAATTGATTCTAATAAGATTAAAAACTAGTGTTAGTGCCATAGATGTCTTTCATGGGAAGAGAGTCAAAAGATAAGACAGAAATATTATGAATGCACACATATATAATGAAGACTTGAGCACATAGAGAAGTAGGGCTAGAATCTTTTTCTTATTCTTTCTTCTTCTTCCACACAAAATAACTTAGTCTATAGCATGATAAATGACTAATATGAAAGTATGATAATATATGTATGTGGAGCCACTAAGTGTAAATCACTACGGATGGATGAGACGACACAATGAATTTGCTATAACCAAGAGTGGACTACATGGGTGTAGTCCAACTATAGGATTCACTAGCATATCCTCCATATCAATCACCTAACGTGCAAGCGTATAAAGTCCTATCACATCACTAAGGCATGTAATGGATGCCAACTCATGTGGAGCTCGACATCTCAAAATATCTGGGGTCTTTTTTTCTGTGATATAGCTATTTTAACTTTACCATGGAGGTGATCTATACACTTACCTTTTATAACATAATATTATGCATTATTAAAAAAAACAAAATTTTAGCACAATAGCATTAGATAATTATTATTAAGCATATCATAGCGGAGAGAAAAAACACGTACATTAATATGCATTCATGACATCTTGAGTAGTGTATACTAATGATTAGTGTAGTGATCTACATATGTCTTCATTGATGCTAACATAAATAATGTAAAGGTTTATATCACATATCAGTATTACAATATAAATAATTATTATGATTAGTTAATCATAATGGAAAGAAATATTACCAAGTAATCATTGCTAAAAAAAGAATCAAATATGGTAGTAGATTTTCATAAGCATAGGTGCGATTCCAAAATAAAGGAACGGTGAATATTGTATATTACACTTTTTGAAAACCACATTACACTCTCACGTGAAACTAGAAACATCATTGAAAGTAAATACAAGCTGCTACATCTTAAAAGGAAAGCTGTTGTAGATGTCTAAAATGATTGCTCTAAAGATGTACCATCAAATATGAAAAAGGCCCTTAAGTCATGATACAACACAATCAAGAAATGGTTAAAAGGCATATTAGGCCTAGATGCCTCAAGTAGAAGAAGGAAAGTAGATCTCATTAACAACTATTTTTTGTGCTTTTGGCTATTTCACTTGTCAAAGCAAGAAAAAGGAAATTGCATCTATCAAATGACATGTCTTGTTTAAGATTATGCTTGTCATTTTTCATTAATATTATATATAATGTACTTAGATTTCTAGATAGTTTAATACTTAATCTAGATCAATGAAGGTAATGTAATAAACTTAACCATCATATAATATATCAAGCATCTCATCAAATGTAGGCATTCCTTACATATATGTTCATGTGTGGGAAAGAGAAGGAGAGAAGAAAAGGGCTCTCTCACTTTATTGCATATATATACCCAAAAACCTTGGCCAAAGCTAAAGGGGGTTTGTATGTTTTAAAAAAACCCTTAAATGGAGAAAACGCATATCTAGAAGCAATCCATAATGTCTCATCCTACTTGTGTGTGTGTGTGTGTGTGTGTGTGTGTGTGTGTGTGTGTGTGTGTGTGTGTGTGTGTGTGTGTGTGTGTGTGTGTGTGTGTGTGTGTGTGTGTGTGTGTGTGTGTGTGTGTGTGTGTGTGTGTGTGTGTGTGTGTGTGTGTGTGTGTGTGTGTGTGTGTGTGTGTGTGTGTGTGTGTGTGTGTGTGTGTGTGTGTGTGTGTGTGTGTGTGTGTGTGTGTGTGTGTGTGTGTGTGAGACTAACCAAGGCTAGTAATAACAATTTTGAAGCAAGCAATATTGTGGAAGTATAATTTAGGGGATGAATTAGCAAAATTTCAAAAGCCAATAATCAATTAATAGAACTATAGAAGTACATAATCAAAGATAGTCTACTCATTGTAAACTTTTGTGGATACTATAGCCAAGGAGGATTTTTCCTAGGTGAAAGCCCTCTCTTGGCTATGCAAAGATAGGAAAAAAGGGGCATATCTCCCTCAACCCAAGGTTTGAGTTTGGTGATCAAAATTTATTCTAAGAGTTTTAAGGCACTCCAAAGGAGATGGTGGTGTTAAAAAATCTAAAATATTGTGCTAAAAATTTGGACACATAATTTGGGAAATTTGATATCATCAATGTCTATGAAGCATCTCAAAATGTCCAAAATTGTTTTTTATCACAAAAGGCAAGCAAACTCTAGATGAGAGAGATACAACCTTATTTCTCAATGCTCTATTGCCAAAAGAGGGCTCTCACTTGGTGAAAATTCATGTTCTAGCTTGCTTTTTTAAAGACACTACCTTTTTTGCACCAAATGCACTTTCTTGGCTCTTAAAAAGCCAAATGATGATTTTTTAATGGCATTTTTTGTAGCTATTAAATACTAAACTCCCAAAAGTGCTTACATAGACTCAAATACTTACCTAAAGCCCGAATCACTTGCCTAAATTTTTTTTCCTGGCAAGCACAACCTCAATGCTTAGGATTTAGACAATGATGCTTATTGGCTTGCTAACTGTTAAATGTTAGGATGAAATGGGTGCATGAGATGAGCAGCTAAATATATGTGATGATAAGAAAACGAGAGGTATCAAGTTGACTCAAAACATAGCTTGGCTAGTAAAGGCACATGGAAAGCACATCATAGTCACTACTCAAAAGGGATTGGGTATCACCAAGTTGAACTTGAGCACATATCTGTATAATAGGATAGAGGATTGTTACTCAACACATAGATTGAAATTTCATTAGCTACAAGTGTTGAGGAAAAGGTGTAACAACAAAACTATGTGTCAATGCATATTTAGGATTGTGCACCAAGTTGGCAACATTGATATGACACTTGGTAGCATATGCATAGAACAACTCATTGCATCCTCAAGGACATAATGGCTAGCTATGCTTCTTGTACCAATTTTGCAAGTTTTCCGTGATCCCAATCTTTAAGGTACTCAACTAATCATGATTCAAGTGACCACTTTGATATATAAGAGGTAAACCTTGATATAGCAATGGGTCTATGTAACATGTCATATATAGATTTTCCCTCCCCAAAATAATCAAATTTGAGGCTAAAATAAAAAATTCTTCATTCTATAATCTAGATATTGTTATTAGAAAAAGAAACCTTCACCAATATTGTTGTTTGTGTGTTGTTATTTATACAACTTTGAATAAAATTGACTAGCTACATGTAGAGGAATTGTGATTCGTTCAAATCTAACTAAATTTATATTTAAAAAATTACACACTGTATTGTTTCTCTTAGATAAAAGTGTAAATTTCTCTATAAGTTTTCCATCCAAATATGCTATTAGTATAACCATATCAAGTCTTGGATATTCACTAACCTTTTTTTCAGTCAAAATATATGCATGACTTTTGAAGAATAACTGTTAGTTTTAACTTTAACACACATCAAGGCTAGTGACAAATCATAGAATGAAGAATGAGATATCCTCAATAAGGCCTAAACTTGATGGCTATTTTGGCTATTTCGCCCATGTCTATCAAACAATATATATCGTTTAAAACATTGTCTAGCATTTTTCATTAACATTATGTATAAGATGCCTAAATTTCTAGAAAGTTTCGATCTTAATGTAGATAAATGGATTTTCTAGATGGTTTTAGTCTTAATGTAGATAAATGGAAGATACATCAAGAAACTTAGATGTCGCATGAAATATTGGATATATTATCTTGAATAGGAGCCAAATTTGGTCGTACATGTAGGTACCATTATTACGGAACATAAATTATGGAAGATGTCTTGGTTAGCATACAAACCTATGATATTTCAAAAAGGTGATGTCTTACATTGTAATCAATTGCAGTTTGACATCTCCTTTGTATGAAAGGGACATCGAAGAAGGAGCTTTTTGATAAAGTTCCATTTGTGATAGTAGTTTACTTTTTTTTTATGATTCTGTATATTGTAATCTAGAAAATGTATGCTATATTTATGTTTAATGTATATATTTTAATCTAGAAAAGATATGCTCTCTTTTTGGATAATAGTTTTCTTTTTTGGAATGCTCTATATATTTTAATCTTAGAAATGTATGTTCTATTTAAGAAGTTTCTTTTAAGCAAGCAACATTTTGTCATATTATCGAGGTTATTGCTTTTTGTTAAGGTTCCTGGTTGCTAGAAGATTTTGTATGATTTGTGCTTTGTTAGGCTCGCAAGTATCATGATATATGATTATGAAGTGATATATGTTTATGTTTAATAGTAATGTATGGACATGAGTTTCAAAAGTGATTTACTAGACAAGCACGAAGCATTTAGTGTGCATTGAATTATTTGTAACAAGTTTCCAACAAGGTGGTCCTTAATCTATGAAGTTACTTAGAATGTTGTATATTTTGTAAGAGAATGATCAAGTGGAAATTTTACATAAATCTTTCACTTGTGGAACCTATTGGAAGGTATAACTTATGGGTTGAGTACATAAATGATGTACTTGAAGGATAGAATATGTTCTGTCCTTCAATGATTTTAAAAGATTTAACCTCCACTTGAAAGAGGTTGCATGATTTGGCATTTGGATGCCCACATTAGTGCATATAACATTTCTTAATTCTTTGGTAGAAGCTTCTTCCAGATGCTATAGCACCCCATCTTTGAATAAAGTGTCACGAATTTTATAAATTCCTATTTTTGAACACAAGTAAGCTCTTTGAGATTATTTGTTTACAAAAATGGTGTGAACTCTTTGAGAATGCATGAAGATCCTTTACTTGGAATCTTTTCATATTAGGATGCATCTATACCATTTGAAGTATTATATTATGTAATTTCCATTTCACCATATTGCAATATTTTAAATATGTAATACTTTGAGGATCCCATATAAAAACAATCATCTTAATGAGTGAATGGTTGTTTTTGAAATGAAAATAAGTAAAATAAAGAAATATATGCAAGATAACTATCAAAGATTCCACTTGATTTCAAATCCCCATGAACTTTTGGCAAGCCAACATCACCTCACCTTTTAGTACTTTTAAGTTTCAAACAAACTTTTGATCTATTTGGTCAAGAATGTCATCAATGAAACTCATCAGTGAGTTTTGGGCATATGATAAAATGCCTAGTCATTGGTCCACATAGTTAGATAATATGAATGTACTCAAGGAATGCTCAACTTGAGAAAAAAATCTACAAGTTTGCTTTGCACAATCCATAAGAAAACCCATTACAAGCATTAAAAGAGCATATAGTCAACAAATGGTGACTTATTTTGCACAATTCATAAGAAAATCCACCATAGAGTGTTAGGAGAGCATATAGTCAACAAATAGGTGACTTACTAGAATACAACTTTGAGATAAATAAACATGCACTTGCACATCACAAGCACTATCAAGTTGTAGCATGATCTAGGATCCATTTTAAATTCTACCTTTTTCTCACTAAGTGTGATTTCAACATGTTCTTGAGAGAACTAAGACATGTATTGTAGAATTTTTCTTTATAGTAAAAATTAGACATGCTTCAATCAAAGGGGGTCCATTGTAAATTCTAACTTTTTCTCACTAAGTGTGATTTCAACATGTTCTTGAAAGAATGGAGATATGTGTTGTAGAATGATTATTTACAGTAAAAGCTAGAGGCATGCTTGTATCAACTGACTTTTGAGCAAAGGTTTAGATCATAGTTTAAAATCTTAGTGGGGTAGATTCTTATTGTAGTGTCGCAAACTAAAACACGTGATAGAAAGCATTCAAACTCTGAAAAATATCACATGCATTTGATATTGGTAAGTGTGAGAATTTGTACATCATATGTCCATATGACTCGAGAATTTTAATGCAATCTAATGGGATCTTTATATCCAAGTCCTAGTTTAGAAGACTTTGCTAAAAAAGATGGCTTATAAATATGTATTTTTTCCAACTTTTAGTGTGAGAATATAGATATCGAACTAAGGTCACATTAATGTTCTAATTATTGTATTTGAAGGGATATAATTTATCACAAAATAAAAAGACATGTAACTAGACTAGGTAGTATTCCAATAGCAACTATAGGAAACAATGCCAAAACAAAGCCCTAGGGCCACAATATACAACATTTAAACTACAATTAACCATGCATTTTTTTCCCTATACTTTATACCCTTTTGGAGTATTGATGTTCCATGGCTATAAGCATGGAAATGTGGCAAAAAATTATCTTGCTATTTTAGCATTATGACATGTTTGCTATATTTTCTGACTAAATTCTATTGATAACCATCCTTTTTATAAGCTTTGATTATGAAAGACTCTCTATGAATTTTTAAAAATACTAAATGAGATATCCTACATTAAATTAATCTTGTGAAACTTTTTAACAAGTAATAATAGGGAATGTGCATAAGTGCAAGGAGGAAGGGTGGGTAAGTGCCCTCCCCTTGTTGTGGGGGTGTTGATGCTCATGGTTCTTATACTTTGAAATCTTGTAGAGTTGCTAAATAAGAGATCATTTCCAATTACTCTAAATTTCACAATTTTCATATTGATATGCAAGAGAATGAAAGTTCTTTGCTTGATGATCTAAAAAATGTATAGGTTTCAATAGCAATATGCCTCCATGAGCTCCTTTCTTTACTTCATATTGCATGTCCCATTTGAACAACCATTTGAATTCTAGTTCATTGCAACATTTGAAGAACGGTATACCCTCTTCCAATAAATGTTTTTTTAAAATCCTATTCAGTCCCATACAAAGGGAGGTGGTACTACTGAATAAAGTTGTGGGCTGCATAGGAAATCCTATAAATTCATTGCCATAGTTAGCCAATGTTCATTATGGGCATACCCTACTACATATGGATGCCATGCATGGCTATCATTACATGTGCTTCCTAATTTTTATTGCCAAAACACTAAGTAATATGTGCACTGAGGAGTGGGAGAAGCCTTTTGTAGCCAAAGAAGGAAGCTTGCACTCTATGGGATAGAATAATCAATTAGGAACTTGAGTTATTTAATGCAAATGAGATTGACTTTGTCACCGAAGTTAATTTTGCAACATTATTTGCAAAGAGCAAGGACACTCCCTATGATTTTCTACAGAAGGTTATTTTTTAGTTAAAGAAAGAAGATACTCTTACTATTGGAGTTGAAAAGGCCAAGGATGAGAAGCCAAATATTTAACATGAAAAATCATCTAAGGCAATAATGCCACTAAGGCTAGCAATGGAAATATGATCAAGAGTTCAAGCCATAATGAAAATAAGAAGTTTGATATATCTCAAAGTGACATAGTAAAGAAAGATGGTAGTAAGTAGAACAACAAAAACAATGGTAAAGACTCTAAGCATGTCAAAGTAGGGTGGTGACATCCTTTAAAAAAGGTACCATTAACAAAGTTGGAAAGGAAACCTCTTGTGTAGTGAAATATATTTATAGTCCTTGATGAAGATGAAGAGGGGATTTTAGAATCCTAGTGAGATGGAGCCTTTTGAAGAAGATTAATTTGTTTCTTGTAAATTGTAATGTTTGAGCGATGTGTTCAACAAAGAGGAAAGCTATACGTTTTGATCTCTTAAAGAGATGTGAGACTAATGTTGTGGCCCATGAAGTTGAACTACGTATTAAATTTTTCCATCGATATTTTAAATAGTTTGTGACTTTTGGGGGCCTTTAGTAGAACGAGATGAGATACTTCATCACTTATTTAATTGGAATCACATGAGCACTCTTTTCTCCCAACTCTCTATCCCTTGCTTCCACCTCTTTGCTTTTCTCCTTTATCTCCATGCTATTGTCTTCTTGCATTTTTTCCCTATTTTCCATTTCTGTATTTGTATCTTCCAACTTCTTACTTTTCTTCTCTATTTCCCTACTCTTGTGAACAGCACCCTACCACGGCACAAATCGAACCACGAACCGGCCAAGAGAGGTTGCAAGCACACTTGCTAGCCACAAAAACATGCAAGAAAACTCTCCTTCTCTCCAAGAATCCATGCTCTTCAAACACACAAGAGAAAGGCACACAAGAAATTGGACAATTCTTCCATCCTCACCCTCTTCCTCTTCCTCACTCGCCATTAGATTTGACAAAGGAGCACAAGAGAGAAAAGCAAGAACAAGAAGGCAAGTGTTGTGCCAAAATGGGAGAGAGGAGAAAATGAAGCGTGAGAGGAGAAGATAAAGGAAGAGAGAGGTTGTAACCACCTCAACCTCCCACCTCCCCAAATCATCCGAGAAGCCTCCTCCTTTTCTTTTCTTGATATATAAAATTGAATTGCATACATCTTGGCTAAGGTCTAAAAGACCCTTCAATTTTTGGAATGAGACAAAAGGTGTTTGACCTTCCCTTTTCCTTTCCATATTTTAAGATGTGAGCTTAAGGACCCACATTGTTACATTGCTTCATAAATGAAATTTTACAAGAGAGTACCAAAGCAAAATGTTATTTTGCCAAGGATGTTTCCAAATTGACCACATTTTTGTGCCTTTATTTGCACTGATTTCCTGGTCATCATTCCTCCCACACTTAAGTGTGAAGCATCCCCGCGAAAAAATTCGAAGAAGAACCACGATCAACACTTGAACAAATCTTCATCTTCATCATCAGTCTTCATTTTCTTCTTGGATCTTTGAATTTCCATTGGATAAGGAGGGGAAGTAACACAAAAAATAGAAATACACAACTAGGATGTTGAGCCTAGGTTATAAAGCACACCAAACAAAACTCGAAAGATAGGGCTCTTCAACAACTTGTGGACAAGAGCAACATCACACTCAAGTTAGGTTGAAAGACAACCACACTGTGAAGCACAATAATAAACCCGAAAATATATAAAAATGAAGTGCATCCCTTGCAAAGGATATGGTATTGAAGTTCTCCCACCCGATAAAATGTGTTTCGAAAAAGAAAAGGGAAGAGGTTTTATTAACGATAAAACAAAAAGAACAAAAAACGATCTTCTGTGCTTGAAGGAGAATGATCTTGATGAAAGGAAATGTTAAACATAAAGATGATGCATGTGAATGAGCCTTAGAGGAAGTTTTGATCATTGAAGGTTAAAAATTGTTGCTTCATGGTATTGAGGGTTCGAATAATTAAAAGAAAGAATGAAATAATTGTAGAACAGGATAATGCTATCGTTGATGCCACGTGTAAGATGAGGAGGCGTGTGGATGAGGATGAAACGCCGCTGGTGGTTGCTGTCATTGTAAGGATCTTACATGCGTATAATGCGCTGCAGGGTTGTTGTGCCATGTGGCTGGTGAGGTAGTAAACGATGCTAGATATATTGGGCTCTTGCTATCTAGACGGCCAGCAATAGGCAGCTGGCTCTCCGTTGACGTCGCCACAATAGGCAACATGCAGGGTACAACCCTCATAAATGTGCTCAGAAAAATGGCCTTAGAGACCGAAGAATAGGCAAGAGGGGCGTGTTGGTGCAGGGTTAGATGATATCAAAACGAGGACAATGGACATCAGAAGTGAGATGAAGCCAAAAGCATGGTGGCAGAATGCCTCTTCTTCCACTTCCTTCTCCATTGAATTAAACTTCTTCTCCTCTTGATACCAGTAAACCAATAAATCTCTTCATGAGAATGCAACAAGAACTAATGATCTTCTTGTTGATAGGGTGCAAACTTGTTCTCTTGCAAATCTTGTAGCCACCTCTTCCTAGCCAGTGCACCAAATGAACAGCACCCTACCACGGCACAAATCGAACCACGAACCGGCCAAGAGAGGTTGCAAGCACACTTGCTGGCCACAAAAACCTGCAAGAAAACTCTCCTTCTCACCAAAATCCATGCTCTCCAAACACACAAGAGGAAGGCACACAAGAAATTGGACAATTCTTCCATCCTCACCCTCTTCCTCTTCCTCACTCTCCATTAGATTTGACAAAGGAGCACAAGAGAGAAAAGCAAGAACAAGAAGGCAAGTGTTGTGCCAAAATGGGAGAGAGGAGAAAATGAAGCGTGAGAGGAGAAGATAAAGGAAGAGAGAGGTTGTAACCACCTCAACCTCCCACCTCCCCAAATCACCCGACAAGCCTCCTCCTTTTCTTTTCTTTATATAGAAAATTGAATTGCATACATCTTGGCTAAGGTCTAAAAGACAAGTCAATTTTTGGAATGAGACAAAAGAGGTGTTTGATCTTCCCTTTTCCTTTCCATATTTTAAGATGTGAGCTTAAGGACCCACATTGTTACATTGCTTCATAAATGAAAATTTACAAGAGAGTACAAAAGTAAAATGTTATTTTGCCAAGGATGTTTCCAAATTGACCACATTTTTGTACCTTTATTTGCACTGATTTCCTGGTCATCATCTTGTCTTCTTACACTTTGTCCCTATGTTCCATTGCCTTAGCTATACCTTCCAACTCCTTACTTTCAGTCTCCAACTCCTTGTCTTTCTCCCCAACCTAGGTTCCAACCTACGTTTGGAGTTTCCAATGGCATTGACCTAATTATATAAAAATATTTTCTATTGTTGCATCTAGCCATACTTGCAACTCATTCTTTGCCCTTATAGTTTGAGCCTTTTCCCCACATAGTTCATCACATAAAATTTCTAGGGTAATGTGCCCTTCTCTATCACTATGGGCCATTTCTCCTACTCTTGTTGGGTCATGGATTTCTCTACCTGCTATTTGTTACCTCCTTTCACGTAGCTTTTTCTATGACTCATTCTCTCTTAAGTTCTTGGATGCCAACCTACAAGGATTGCAATGCAACTATCATATCCATTATGTTGGGGCCTTCTACTACCTTCTCCTTGCCCTTGCTTGAGCTTTCCACTCTTTTTTCTAGTTCTATCCAAACCTTGTCATTCACTCTTCTTCTCTTCTCCTTATGTCGTCTATGAAGGACTATTTAATGCCTTGGAGAATATTATTGGTCTCTCATATGCTCATATTTCTCATTGTGCAAACCTCAAGAGACTTCCTAAGAGTTGAATGGAGGTCTTCCTTATAATTAAATTTCTTCTTCCTACATCCACTTTCCTCCTCATTAGTATTCTCAAGGTTTTTATCTCCTTCTTTGTCCCTTTTCCTCTTATCCCCCTATTCATCATCCTCATTGAAGGTGCCCTCATCCAAAGTTTTCCATTCTTTTTCTTGGTCTCCTTTGTTTGTTTAGCCTTACAAGTTGCCACCACCTATTTTTTGGGACTCAACCATGGTTATCCCAAGTGGGATTGATGATGGCACCTACTAGGGCCTCAAAATTGGTCATGATATGTTCGATGAGGACACAAGCATACATGATTATTCTAGATTTGTTATTTGTGCTAGATTTTTGCTTCCTTGATGGTTGTTTTAGGAAGTCTTGGGCTTTTGAATGATTCTACTACATATTCATGTCAAAGGTCATCCAAGTTTTGTGCCTATCATTAGATCTTTTATGTGCCTTTTTCGAATCCTACTAGTTGAGGTGTTGGCCTGGATATATGTGAACATAGTGTGGAAAGTCTGAGTTATGACCATGAGATCTTCATTGGTGATGGTAGAGAAGAGTAGTTCAAATTATTGCTATCTCCCCAAGTAGCTGTCACATCAATGGGCTTCTTAGATGTACCTTTTCTCTTTCTTTATCTCCTCAGGCCAAGGGATTTCTCTATCTACTAATTGAGGGGTGAGTTTGACCTCAAAGATTCTTAGATTTTCCTAATTAGTGATGCACACCATGGAAGTTCTTACATCTTGTCTAAACTCTCTAATGAAGGATGTGTAGCCTTGTAGCTATACCTTGAATATCATAAATAGGATGTATAGTTCTAGCATGTATTCATGGGTCCACTGTTGTGCCTTTGGACTGCTCACACTTACTTTATCTAGACTACTTATCAAGACATAACTTTAGCTCCCCCATACTATAAAGTTTGGATAATAGGTCAAATGTTTTGTTTTCCTCTATGGTAAACACAATTTTCTCATTATTCTTGGTCTCTTTGATGACCTTTCGGCCTTATATGGTTTATGCTCCATCCTCTAGGCCTTGTATGATTGATTGCTTCATCCTCTTCTTACCTTTTGATGATTCTCATTTTGGCTTTTTTGCCTTGAGTGAATGATTCTGCATCTGCACATAGCAAGAAAATATAGGGTGAAGATTTTTTACAACATAGGTACCATTTGACATGAGAGGTGGAAAACAACTAGCACTCGATCAAATATCAAGGCTACATCTGACTAGTCTTAATTGCTTTTCTGCAATGTTTTCAATAATAAACACTTTTGTTTCTTTGTCTTTCTAGTCCGAGCCTTTATAATGAGGCCATTATCCCCATGACTTCCTTGGAAGCTATGAGTTTAATCCCGAGGTAGGATATTGGTACAACCACTTTATGCCTGCCCATCACCAAGGTGCTACTTATAACTTCACTTAGTTTGAAATCCTATAGTTCAACTAGGTCTTCCTCGTGTCACTCATGGCTCTACTACATGTTGTGATCGGCTAGACTTTCGGTGGGTCCTAGAGGCTCATGTTTTAGATGTCATAGGGGATACTCTTGATGTGGTGTCTATTGAAGTGGTCGATCCCCCCTCAAGGATACGTAGCTTTGCTTTCCTCATTCAACTAATGATGCAAAGTGAATTATATCCTTGCCATTTGAACTTAAGCTTCTATTTATGTTCCTTAAGCGAGTAAAGGGGAACCAAGTCCCCTTGTTCAAATGTTTATTTTTGGTTGTGTTTATTGAACCAAGCCTTCCTGTGGGTTTTTTCTATAATAAGTGTATGAGTGGCCTAGAAGGCTAGTTTTTATTAGCAATTTTAACCTAGTGAGACATTTGATCCATGCTTTGTTTCCTTCCCAACCTACAATGCACATATTGGGGATTAAGAATTCTATCAACATAATGGCATTGTGTCATAGGTTAGCCTAAAGGGAATTTGACCTATGGATACTTCCTTGTATGAAATTCAATATCCCCATAGAGCTACCATAAGTATGATGTCCCAATTGGTTCATGATGTAGAGACCATTTTTTATGAAACATTGATTAGGATCTTATTTCTTAACACAGCCTAGCCATTTTCATGGGGCAAAGTCTTAAAGGATTCTTAGGAAGATGGATAGTAGGTGTTCAATCACTTCATTAATGAAGTGAGTCCCCCTTGGTTAATTATTTCTATCAAACAATCCAATCTATATTTGACATGTTTCCATAGGAACTTCATCATCATTCTAGCATCATTCTTTCATATTGCCCTTGCCTCAGCCTATTTTATTATGTAGTCCATTTTGCAACTATGATGCACCATATTTGACAATATTTCTTGTGGGGATGATTAGTTCCATGAAGTCAATTTTCCATTATTCAAAGGGTTAACAAGCCAATTTGATACTCATTACTATAATTAATAAATTATGCTACGTCCTTGAATAGGATTAGTTACAAAAGTTGTCATGGTAGCACACACAAGTTGTGGTTGTAAAATAAAAGTAACCTCTAGCTATTCCCCCATGTACCTCTTGTAATAGATCTTCAATTTCATGCTCACACTTACATCACCTCAACACACCATATTGTCCTAGCTTGTGCAACTATCCTAGTACAATCATCTAGTAGGTCGCACTTTAATGTGTAGGAATGTAAGGTGTGCCTTCTCTACTCAAGAAGTCCATGCTCTAGTATATCTATAGCATTATCAGCCCAATGGGGAGTGAAATTAGCCTTGTAGAGCTGATCCTCTTGTTGCATTATGAATACTTGGGAATCTAGAAGGTCCCCAACTATGTGTTAGCCTACACAAAAAGCCTTATATGGGCTAAAACAAGTGCTAAGCGCATGGCATGAAAAGATAGCATTGTATCTTGTCTATATTTTTTCATGTTGTCAATACATATCACTCAGTTTATGGGTGCCTAAGTGATAGGGGCATCTAAGGGTTTATGGCTCTCACAAAGGCAATATATCTTGGATATGTTAATGAAATATAGGGCTTATTGAAGCCAATCTCACTGCCATTGAACCAAAATGTGAAGCTAAGTGTTGATGTGGGTGAGATATTGGAGGATTCCATGATGCATAGGAAGACACTGGGAAGTTTGCTCCTTGTTACTATCACCAAGCAAGATTGTAACTACACAATTAGCTTGGAGATTCAATTTATGCAACTATCTCGTAAGCCTCATTTGGACAATAGGAGATGTACTTTGCGGTACCTTAAGACCACATTTGATTATGGTATCTTTTATGAGGCTAATTCAGTGGTGGAATTATTATGATATACTGATGTAGATTGGTTAGGATGTAGTGTTTGATAGAAAGTCCATCAAAGGCTATGTACTTTGCTTTGGTAGTGGGGTTATGATTTGGAGTAATAAGAAATAACCCATTGTTGCATTATTGAGTGTATAGAGGTAGAGTACATGGAAACATATGAGGTAGCTTTGATGGAAAAGTTACTTAATGATTTAGGGATATAGATAGACAAGAGAGTTTTCATTTATTATGACAACATGAGTAGCATGAAATTGGTGAGAAACCCAATGTTTCATACATGTACAAAATACATTGAGGTTCATTACCATTTCATTATAAAGTGGGTTTTGGCAAGTGGCATTGATGTCACATATGTGAGTATAGAGGAGCAAGTTGCAGATATTTTTACCAAGCTCTAGAAACAAAAAAGCTTCAATAATATCAAAGCTTATTTGGGATAAAAGTCATGGATTTGAGATTGAAGGGGAGTATTGAGTTGTTAAGCCCAAAAGGAGTTGACAATCATGTGCCTAGATGATTTTTTTTGCATTCATATCATTGGCACGGTTCCTACTTGCATTGACATATGCTTTTAGTATCATTTTACACCTAAACATCACTGATTCCACCTACCCAAGTCAGAGAATAGCTATCTAGTTATTCTTCTAGTTAGCATGTTTACAATATGGACTGCTTGTATATTATGATTGTTGTACTCTCTTTATTCTTGGTAGACTATTATAGTGGAGGAGAAGGAGGAGAAGAAGAAATACTAGGGTTTTCATCTTCTTATATTGTAGGCATTCTCTCTATGTAGTGTGCCTTGTAAGACCTTAAGCTACCTCTCTCCCCCCTATTGTTTTGCCAATGTGGTCATGTCCACATAGGCTATCTCAAAACCATTGGGTATTCAAGGTTAGAGACCTTCTAGTTTTTAAACTAGGAACCATACACCAATCATGGTTTCTCCTCATCTAGCGGCCATATAACATTTTCCAGTCCTATTGCCACTACACTAACATAGAAATAAAGTACCAAATGCAAAACCTAAGACCGCTCCAAAATTTGAGAAACAAGGGAGTGCTAAGGTAGGAGAGTATCTTGACCCAAAGCACCAATTGGAAATCATCGAAAAAATGGGGGCCTAGGTAGAAGAAGCACAAGCACACATAGAAGAATCAATATGGATCATGAGGATCAAGGGTTATCTAGCATAGATCCACCTTCCTCTCCAACTTACTTATGATCAGTGGCACATTTTGACCCCCAAAATTAAGTTTTTCTCCCTCTTCTCCAAAATAAGGTTCTCTCTCCAAAAAGCTACCCAACACTATTGTATATTGAAGTTTTCATGTTTCACACATCATAATCACCAATAGGGCCTCCAAATTAATATAAATTTTTGAGTCCTCAGCTAATCATCTCAATCAATTTTTATTGTTTAAACCCTTACGTTAAAACGACACTTATTAGAACCCTTTCCTTCTTCAAAGTTTTTTCTCTTCCCTTTTTTTGTTTTAGTGGAACCACTTGTTGATATAATCAACCACAAAAAAGAAGTTGACTTTCTTGTCACAGTGGATAAGGATTATCTTTGACAAAGACCCATACAGTAAATGTGGAATGGGTGGCACTTTGACTTCTCAATATCATGCAAAAAGAAAGAACAACATTGATCTATTGGCTGATGGATAAATTTTCCCTAGTAAACCTTCATAATAGGTTGAATATCCTTTTCCATTATGTTAGTTGAAGCCCCAAGAGGAACACCAAGAAAAACGGGGAATCTACTACAAGAAAATCTATCTTATAACATCAACAATCATGTTCTTCATCATTTAATCAACCACAAGAAGAAAAACAACACCAATCTTTTCAAATCTTCACACAACATCATATAATAATTCTCCCATGGATTTATCACAACAAAATTTCAACACATTCTTCATATTCTTCATCAAAAGAACAAGAGAACACAAAGGAATTCTCCACTTTGAATGGAAATCATCACATAGTATTCATCTTCAATGTCTTCATAATCTCTCTCATGATCTCTCACTCATAGATACATTGTTTTGCATGAAAAATTGGCTATCTCTCACACTCTATCTCTCTCACACATGCTTTCTCTCAATGGTACATTGGAATAATGAAGAATAATCATCCATAATCCCTCTTTGGTCATGGATACCCCTCCCAAGAGGTATCTCTGATATGAAGGGTCACCAGAGCCTCTACAGTGTTCTTCTACAATGTCCTTTGAAAGCTCACTACTATCATTGTCACTTTAGTCTTCACTTGAGTCTTTAGAAACTACTTCTTTCACTTATTTGAGCTATTTTGAAATTGTATTCATCTCTTTCCAATATTAGAAAACTTCCCCAAGCTACACATTCATAACACAGAACACTTACAAAGCAAATAGAATTAAAACAAAACAGAGACAAAGGCTTTACAGAGCTCTACAAAGGGCCTACAATACCATATAGAAGGTCATTAGAAAGCATTTAGCTCAAGGAAAACCATTCAAAACCATCAAGAATCATTATCATGAGCCTCTCAAACCTATTCAACCTTATCCAAAACAATCCCAAACACTTTCAAACCAATCAATCATCATTCAAATCACACAAAATTTATCTAAAAATCCAACAAAAAAAATCAAAACATAGTCATATCAACCCTCAACATATAGCATCCTCACAGCCTTAGAAAAAGAGAATAGAAGTTCAAAATATAGCTCAACTTGATCTTCCACGGCAACTTCATGAAACACCATCCAAGCACATCCCCAACTTATAACCTGCATCTAATAAAGAATTCCGACGAAAGGAAAACACCTTCATTCATTAACACAGCTTAGAAACAAAAAACCATGGCAAACTTTTAAAGGATATAAGAGATTGCTTTCACAATAAGTATCCATCCATCAAATAGAATCACAAACCACCATCAATCAACTTCTCAATAATTTCCATCTTTATCTTCAACTCCATGCAAAAAGGATAAAACATCACATACGCATCATAGAACATACACAGAACTCACACAAACACTAAACAATGTAGTCTAAATGGCACATGCTCCCAAAACATGGAAAGCAAAGAGAAAGATTTTAATTAAAAAGATCAATACAATCAAGAGAGTATCCACATGCCATGTAAGATGAAGATATTTTTTCTTAAACTTTATACTCAGCTTGAGATGTTCTAGACTCTTATTCTCATCCACAAAATGTAGAGGCACATTCTAAAGAAACTATAAACAACACATCCTTTCCAACAAGATAATAAACCTAATAGGAAAAGCTTGTGCAAAATAATACAGGACATCCATCAGAGCAACAATCACATCCTCATTAGGATTAATTATCAAGCTAGAATACTCTTCTGATTATTCAAATGAGACTGTTGATGCACAAAAGCAAGATACCAACAAAAATGAGACGCCAAGCATACAGAGGTATCCTCAAAATGAGCATGTGCTCTAGCAAATTGAAGATAAGAAGTAGAACATTGTGCAAAAAAGTCCCAAGACCCAAGAATGATAGGCCAATTAAACACAAGTCCAGTCAAATAATCATTCAATGTCCACTACCGTCGATAGAGGATACCACTATCGTACCCAAGAGTATCCATAACTGATTATGGAGGAAGGTTAATAAAGTCAGATGGAGATGGTAAGGAAATAAGAGGGGAATAATGAAGAGGTGGATAAGTTAAATCATAAAATGAAGACATTTGAAGGGATGATGATGGGAAAGAAGGGAAAGAAAGTAAAAATTTATGAAGGGATTCTACCAGAAAAACAGAGGGAATAGGTGGGAGAATAGGAGTAGGCAAAGATGTAGGATCAATAATAAATGGGCAAGTAATAAAAACTAGAATTTGAGGGAAAACTGTAGGGGTAAAAGTAAGAGAGGGATACTATTTGGATTAGAAGTGAGGATGGCAATATACAAGGGTAATTGATAAGAAATTAGGGAATAAGTTAGGATATCATGAGGATCATATGGGTAGATGGAACATTGAAAATCAAAAGCTAAAAAGAAATTCTTAGTGAACAAGGGATTGTTAGCAATATGGTTCAACACTTGGGATCGCAATAAGTGAATATCCAACTTATGAAAGACACTCCATCAATGGTGAGGATCAAAAACATCATCCTCCAAAGGATGATGCCAAGTATAGCCTCTACACCACAATGTCTGCTATGATGATAATTCTTAAGGCCATCGACCAAAGTCAACTTAGTAGAATGTACATACATGACTACCTATAAAATCACATCTCCTACATAAAGATTCACGTCCTCCTCATCAACAATGTGCAGATCTCCTCGAAGATACATAAAAGATAATAACTGGGCCTCATGAGAGATTAACTCATCAATAAAACTATCAAACATTACTTTGAGTAAATCTACAGACCACATGTTCTGCCACCCATCCTCTAGAGGTTCTAAGCCCACATTACTCAAGGAAATGTACAATGCAAAGCATTGTTGATGATACTTAATCTAGAAGGATTGCGGAGGTGACACCAATGCAGCATAGCGGACAAAATCTTCCTGAACACAATTCATATGTTGCTAAAGGCGTTGTACCTTGGCAAAGAACCCATCACACAGTTTAGCTTTCTACTGCGAGACTGATCTAGCTCTTCTTAGAAGACATCACTGGGGTTAGAAGAAGAACTAAAAAAGTAGCCAATTTTTTGTTAAGTTCTTCAATAAGCTTCTTCTACGACTCTATAGTTTCTTGGGAATGCTACAACTAGCCCTCAAATATACCAAGCTTAAGAGCTAATTCTATCATTTTTACAAGAGCCTCATTTTTCTCCTTGGTTAAGGACATGTTCTCTTCTTCTAAAGTGGCAACTTTGATTTCTAACTCCTTAATTGTGGCTTTCTGTGCATTCATCAAAGCTCTAGCTACAATCATTTTTGTATAGATATTACTCAAAGCAGCCTTCTCAAAAGAGCTAAATTTTCTAGAGCCTTGCTAAGCTGACTAGTTAAAGAGTCCACTTTCTCCTACAATGAGGTGTACACTCCTATATAGATTGTTTGAAGATAAGAGGTCATGGAGGTCTCCAAAGAAAACTGAACACCAGATTCTAGTTGTAAAAGCATAGATCTAGAAAGCACTGCTTGCAAGGAAGGAGGCATTTGCGGATCTATTTGTCCTTCTTGTTGTGCTGCAGAGAGATTGGTACAAGACAAGAATGAGGGAAGGAAACTTACAAACACATAAAGTATCAAAATATGTACCATAGTAGGGAGAGGATCAGAAGGACCCTATGTGTAGCACTTCTTTTGAATGATCCTAAAACAAGGGGTATATATGCTAAATCTGAATTGACTTACATAGGAGGGGGAGGAACAAAAGAAGAAAACTGCTCCAGAAGTGGAACAAGATCAGGCACAGGAAATTTTCGGGGAGGTGCCAATTGAATGATCTTCTGTAGAAAAACAACATAGGAAACAGTACTGAGTTGGCCTTTCGTTACATGCTAAAAATGTTGATCCATTTTAGCCAACAGAAAGGTTATCCATTCAATCCCAACCCCTACTTAGACTGACTTGACTGGACTAGACTAGGGGTCTCTATGAATGCACTTCATTTTTAAAAATTAGATGATTTGTGGTGCAAAGCACATGCATGTGTGACTTAGGGGGGTTCATTATTATTTACAAATTAAATGTGTATATAGCACGTGTGTGCTTGCACTGTAGATGGATTTTAATTTACAAAATTAAGTGGATTATGGTGCTATGCACACATGCTATTTTGAACTTTTATTCATCTCTTTCCAAGATTAGAAAACTTCCCCAAGCTACACATTCATCCCATAGAACACTTACAGAGCAAACAAAACAAAAACAAAATAGAGACAAAGGCTCTATAGAAGTTCTATAGAGGGTCTACAGTACCATACACAGAAGGTCATCAAAAATATTTTAGCTCAAATAAAACCATTAAGAACCATTCAATAAGCTTCTAAATGCTCTTTAGCTTGGTAATCACTTCAAAGTCAAGCTCCTGGAACAAAAGGAGCCATCTCATCATTTGGCCTTATTCATCAAGAAGGATAGTGTCTCATGGTCCACATAGAATTGAAAGTGTGTCGACAATAGGTAGTGTCAAAACTTCTCCAAGGCAAACACCAGTGCGAGGAATTCAAGCTTTGTCATTGTGTAGTTTCTTTCTCGATCGGTTACTTTTCAACTTGCATAGTAAATAGGTTGGTCTAACTTCGAGGTGCCTTTTTGACATAGGATTGATCCTAACCCTTCAAACATATGCATCAGTGTGCACATAGAATTCCCTTGTCCAATTAGGAGGTTGCAAGATGGGTGTATCAATTAAACACTACTTTAGAGTATTGAATGCTTCATCACAATCAATGATCCACATAAACTCCACATCTTTCCTCAAGGGCTTATGCAAGGGGGCTGCCTTTGTTGCAAAGTGCGCAATGAACTATCTATCATAGCCCACATGGCCAAGGAATCCCCTCAATTGTTTGAGGTTAGTTGGTATTGCTAGAAATGCAATCTTCGGGGGGTTGGTTGCTATCCCTTGTGCAAATATAATGTGGCCCAAAAGAACTCCTGAAGAGACTTCAAAGACACATTTGACAGGGTTGAGAGAAATCCCATACTCTCGACATCTGTCAAAGCACTGCTCTAGGTGTCGCCAATGCTCACAGATTAGGCTATAGACACAAAAGTCATCCATGTATACCTCAATGAAATCATGCAGATGATTTTGAAATGCAGCCATCATCAGTCATTGGAAGGTAGCAGGAGCATACACAACCCAAATGGCATTACTATGTAAGCATAAGTTCCTCATTCTGTTATGAAGGTTGTTTTGGATTGATCTTCTTCTATGATTTGGACTTGGTTGTATCCACCACTGAATGCATCCAAGAGAGAATAAAGTTCACGACTAACCATTGTGTCTAACAGTTGGTCTATAAAAGAGATAGAGAAATGACCCTTCTTAGTCTCGGAATTCAGCTTTCGGAAGTCTACACATATTCACAACTTTCCATTCTTCTTGGGTACTACCATGATGGGAAAAACCCATTTACAATTGGCCACTAGATGGATAAACTTAACTTCAAGGAGCTTCAATAATTTTCCTTTCATGAGGGCTGAATACTTGGAATTCATGTGTCTCTGTCTTTGTCTCATAAGCTTAGCATCAGGCTCTAGGTCAATGTGATGCTAACACACCGTGGGATCAATCTCCTTTAGATTTTTGTAGGACCATGCAAACACATCCAATTTCTCCTTCAGAAGGTCAAGTAGGACCGACAACTCTTCTTCTGGAAGATTGGTATCCATCTTCAGGTGCCATTTAGTGCCAGCAGCATCCACGAAAGTTAATTCCTTTTCACCTTTCACTTCGCAGATGAAGGTTCCACGAACTACTTTTGGGTATAGATCCGACTCCTTCAAGGGAGTGGTCTCCTCTTCTAATACTTTGCTAGAACCAACTTCTTCTTTTAATGAGGATCTCGCTTGCTCCTTGGAATACTGAAATAGAATTAGGGCTCTTTCGGGTTTGGTTTGGAAATTAGTTACATCTTGGCTTGAGGACTCATCTTCTAAGGATGCCCCTAGAAACATCACATAATAGGAATCCTTTGAGTTTTGCTTGGGCTGGCAGATTGGTGGTTATTGGCAAGGTGCATTGTCATCATCCATTTCTTGAGAAGGGTAGATTAGGGTGACAATAGCCACTATTGAAGGAAGGCTTATTTTGCTTAATCCATTGCTTATTGATATTTTGTATCTGTTGCAACTCATTAGCCAATTCAAAGGGTACTAGATTCATTATATCTAACAACATAGGGTCTTAAACTTATGTAACATCTAGGACTTCACACTCTTTTGTATCCTCTTCAGATTTCTCTTCAGGTTGTATATCTTCCTCCATGTCACTTTCATTAGCTTCATCTTGACTTTCATCATTGTCCTCTTCAGACTCTATCTCTACCTCTGTAGGGGTTCTGTGAGAGAAGAACAGATTCTCTGTTGTATCCTCTGCTTCTGCTTCTGCATCTGTCTCTGTCTCTATCTCTACTTCTGACTTTATCTTTGCTACGGCCATGTAACAAGGAGAACAATACATCCATGCCTCTATCTCACTATCAAAGGTGATTTTTGAAGTCATTTTGATTTCAAGCATTAGGAGGTATTCACCCATTGACAAAGACTTTGCTTCTTTTGAGAGTTGACTTTCAATACCCCATGATAAGGACTATGTTGAGATGGTAAGCTCAACACATGCAGACATTGATGATGGACTGCCTGGCTAAATGAGTCCGCACATCTACACTTAGCATATTGGTGGTCATTATGATACTCACATGGCCACTGACTTATCACTTATTATATTTAGTTTGTTACACCTACCTACAGCTGGCAAAGATATAGCACCAATCGATTAGCGTAGTCGATTATGCACTATTTGACTTAGAAGGACACTTTCCTTTATGTTGTATCTTATCTATACTTTGTGTACATTGTATTGCGTGTGAAAGAAGAAGAAAAATCAGCAAGAAAACGTTTTGGCCTCCATCTCTCTTCTTGTGTTCTTGAGTGAGCTTCCTCTTGTGTATACATGTGTGTTTGGCACAGCAGCTCAAGCAAATCCCCCCATCACGCAATTCTTGACATGGTATCAGAGCCACGCCACTGAGAGAGGCTAATTTTGAAGGTTGAAGTGAAGGAGAAGAAGCAAGGTTCAAGCAAGCAAGCAACAGGTAAGAAGCTCTCCCATTCTTCCACTCTCTCTCTTGGATAGTGCCAGTGGAGGCACCGGAAGCAGGATCGAGCAAAAATCTCAAATTGCTATGAGATTTGGTGTGCGAGCAAAGCACTGTATATTCTACGTATTAAGGTCTTCAGGGCATTATCATAGTTATTTTGGGCATCTGAGGCTGTTTCAGGCCCCATTTTAGAGCCGCAAGGTTGCGAACAGCAGTTTCAGGATACACTGTGATTTCGGCTGTATTGATCGAAAGTAGGTGCACAGGTTACAGATTTCGAATCTGTAAATTTTTATGTGTTTGCAGGAAGCAAACATAAGGTTTATCTACAAACAGGTTGTAGATTACATGTACTACTAAGCAATCAGTGAAAAAGGTTGCTTGGTGTATTATTGTGCACGTGTTGTGAAAGATTGCAGAAGACTAGCTTGCTGTGTTGTATTATTGTTTGTGATAATGGCAGAGAACAGTGGAAATCCCATTATTGAGAAGCTCGACAAGAACAACTACCCTTCATAGAAGTTTCGCGTGACGAACTTCCTCATTGCAAAGGGCCTTTATGAGTTTGTTTCAGGTGAAGAAAAGGAGCCAGAGCTGGGTATCCCTCCGACTGCAGATGAATTAAAAGCATGGAAAGAATGGAATGCGAAAGACAAAAAGGTGATGTACTGGTTATCTGCAGTCATTGATAATACGATGTTGGGACATATCAGGAATGCAAAAACTTCACATGCAGCTTGTACAATTTTTAAGAACATGTTTTTAGTAAATACAAAGGCACGAAAGATTCAACTCAAGCAAGAGTTAAATGCCTTGAAGAAAGGGAAATGTTTGTCAATGAGTATGTGTTGAAGGTGAGGAGCATTGCAAATGCTTTAGCAGCGATTGATGCAATGCCTGATGATGATGATTTGGCTTCATCCACTTTGAGTGGTCTTAACAATGAAAATGTATGGAAATCATTTGTTACTTCAGTATATGTACAGAAGCCATTTCCAGATCTTAATGAGTTGATCTCTCTCATGATTACTGAAGAGATCAATATGCAAGGTGACTCATCTGAAAAAAATGGTGAACAGGTTCAAGCATTTTACTCAAGTTCAGGAAGGGGACGTGGTAGATCCTCTTCAAGAGGCCGTGGTATGGAATGTGCTGGTGATAACTAGCAAAATATGTTCAATCAGCAATTTGGTGAAATGCAGGTTTCAAGAGGCCAAGGAAACTTTAGATGCAAGGGGAGCTCTAGAGGAAGAGGTGGATGGGATAATAGAGGTTCTGGAAATTCTACTATTGTTTGCCATTATTGTGGCAAAACAGGCCATATTGCAACCCATTACTATGCTAAGAAGGATTATATTCGCAGTGGTAAATTGCAGCAAGGAAACTATGCATCCTCTTCACGATAGAATGAAGACAAAAAGGAGTGTTTGTTTGTTATTCAGCATATGATGAATGCAGTTACAGGAAAGGGGACACATGATGATGTATGGTATGTCGATTCAGGTGCATCTAATCATATGACCAGTCATGTTGAATGGTTTGGAGAGATGCAGGACCTACAAAATCCAGGTTATGTGGAGACAGGTGATGATTCATGCCACCCAATTTCACACATTGGAAAGGTTCCCTTGTCCTTGTATAATGGCCAGACCTGACAGATGTATTACATGTGCCATCAATTACAAAGAATCTAGTGTCTGTTGGCCAAATGGTAAAGCAGGGGTTGCAGGTCTGATTCAATGCAAAATGTTGTTTTGTAGAAGACTTTAATGATAAGTGCAGGTTGGTCACAAAAGGAAGTAGAGTTGGCCGAATGTTCACTTTAGGTGCCGAAATTTCTGCAATGGATGCTGCTATGTATGCTAAAGGAAAAGGAGTAGTTGCAGATATTGAAATATGGCATAAACGTATTGGATATGCAAATGTGCAAAGGCTTAAATTAATGTAGTCCAGAGGATTGGTTATAGGGTTGCCTTCTTTTAGAGTTGCAGAATTGCATAAAGTCTATGAAGCATGCCAGTTTGGTAAGTAGGCAAGGCAACCCTTCTCGCATGACAGAGAAGTGAGTAGAAAAATGCTTGATGTAGTGCATATAGCTGTTTGGGGGCCTACATAGAATGTATCTATTGGTGGTAGCAAATTCTTTGTCACATTTATTGATGACTATTCAAGGAAGCTATGGGTATACTTCATGAAGGAAAAGAGTGATGTGTTTGAGCACTTCAAATCTTTTAAGGCAGTTGTTGAAATAGAAACATGCTTAAAAGTGAAGTGCTTGAGACCAGATGGAGGGGGAGAGTACCTCTCTAATGAGTTCAGTGGCTTCTTGAGGACTCGTGGGATAAAGAGGCAATTTACTTGCAAGTATATCCCAGAGCAAAATGGGGTTGCAGAAAGAAAAAATAGGCATATTGCAGAAGTCGCATGGGCATTAATGGCTGAAAAGAATATGCCCAAATATTTTTGGTATGAGGCTATCCATACTGCTGTCTACATTATGAACAGAACTCGCACAACTGTAGTTCATGGGATGACTCCTGAAGAATGCTTTACCAACAAGAAGCTTGATGTATTGCACTTGAAGGTATTTGGATGTGTTGCATATGTTCATGTGCCAGATGAGCTACGGAAGAAGCCTGATCCAAAGGCAAAAAATGGTATTTTTATTGGATACTCTTTAGAGCAAAAAGGGTATCGTTGTTATAATCCTATCACAGGTGAGTTCAGAGTGAGGAGGGATGTTATCTTTGATGAGATGGGAAGCTGGTATGTACCTGATGGTGATGTATTAGATGATGATAATGATCAGGACAGTTATGTGCAAAAAGAAAAACAAGAATCACTGAGTCTTAGTGGACTAGAAACATCATATGGTACTATACCTACAGTGAGCCCTTGGCTGGGATACTGAGGACTAGTCCCACATCTTCACGTGGATCTATAAGTGTTGCAGGGAAGGACAAAGGAAAGAAAAAAGTGCTGGATGGTAATTATGCATCTACCAGTCATTTGGGATTTGGTGGAGATTCTAGTGGTTCGAAGAGTTTGGATGATGAGCTTGATATTCCTTCAGTCAGGACACTAAGTGTACAAAGAGCTCATAGTAATGTAAAGGCTCCATTGAGTGATCCGGTGGTACATAGATCTAGTAGGGTCAGATACCTTGTTAAAAGGTTTGGTTTTGAAGGTTATGCAGCTCACCATTATGCTTATATGGTGAATCTAGTTGAGGATGTTGAGCCCACTTGTTTTGAGGATGTTGATGGTCATGCTCATTGGGATGCAGCAATGGATGAGGAGATGGCTGCATTAGAAGCCAATAAGACTTGGGATTTGGTACCCTTACCTAAGGGTAATAAAGCTATTGGCTATAAGTGGGTTTACAAAGTCAAGCATAATGAAGATGGTTCAGTTAGCAGGTATAAGGCTAGGCTGGTTGCAAAAGGCTATGCTCAAACATATAGCATAGATTATGAAGAGACATTCAGTCCAGTTGCTAGGATGGCAACTGTTAGGTGTGTGATTGCCTTGACAGCAGCCAAAGGTTGGAGTTTGTAGCAAATGGATATTAAGAATGCCTTCTTCCATGGTGAATTGCAAGAAGAAGTGTATATGGAGCAGCCAGCAAGTTATGAGGATTTAGAGCATCCCACATATATGTGCAGGTTAAAGAAGGCGCTCTATGGACTGAAGCAAGCACCTAGAGCATGGTCTGACAAGATTGGAGAGTATCTTGTTAATATTGGATTTTGTATTTCTGATACTGATCACTCACTTTATGTGAGAAAGGGAGATGCAAGTTTGGTCATCATAGTCATCTATGTGGATGATTTGATTATTACAGGTGATAGTGACAATGGGATTGTTGAAGTTAAGGACTTCTTGAAGAAGAAGTTTGAGATAAAAGATTTGGGTGAGGTGAGATACTTTCTTGGTATTGAGGTGATCAGATGTGATGATGGTATATGGCTATCCCAAAGGCAATATGGCTTGGATATGTTATCCAAGTATGGTATGACAACATGTAAGTCTCTTTCAGTACCATTGGAGCAAAATGTGAAGTTGAGTGCCAACTTTGGGGATGAGATAGAAGAACCTACTATGTTCAAGAGGATAGTAGGGAGTTTGATTTACATGACTATCACAAGGCTAGACTTGAGCTATGATGTTGGCCTTGTCAGACAGTTTATGCAGATGCCTAGAAAGCCTCATTTGGATGTAGTTAGACGTATATTGAGGTATGTGAAGTCCACTTTACATTATGGACTTTTTTATGGGGTAGGTAAGGATGTACATGTCTTTGGATACACAGATGCAGATTGGGATGATAGCATGTCAAACACAAGATCTACAAGTGGATTCATGTTTTCCCTTGGTAGTGCAACAGTTACATGGAGCAGCAAAAATCAACCTACAGTTGCTTTATCGAGTACAGAGGTGCTGCTATGGCAGCATGTGAGGTGGTATGGCTACAAATGTTATTAGGTGATTTGGATGTGCAGGGAGATGGTCCAGCTGTCATTCATTGTGACAACATGAGCAGCATAGAGTTAGCTAGGAATCGAGTGTTTCATGCTAGGACAAAACACATTGGGACGCACTACCACTTTGTAAGAGAGAAGGTACTTGCAGGAGAGATTGACTTGGTATATGTCAGCACACAGGATCAGATACCTGACATTTTCACAGAGGCATTGGGTGCAGAGAAGCTTCGAAAGTTTCGAAGCTTACTTGGAGTTGCAGCGATAGAATTGAGCTTGAGGGGGAGTGTTGAGATGGCAAGCTCAACACGTGCGGACATTGATGATGGACCGACTGGCTAGATGAGTCCGCACGTCTACACTTAGCACGTTGGTGGTCATTATGATACTCACATGGCCACTGACTTATCACTTATTATATTTAGTTTATTACACCTACCTATAGCTGGCAAAGATATAGCGCCAGTCAATTAGTGTAGTCGGTTATGCACTGTTTGACTTAGAAGGACACTTTCCTTTATGTTGTATGTTATCTATACTTTGTGTACATTGTATAGTATGTGGAAGAAGAAGAAAAATCAGCAAGAAAACGTTTTGGCCTCCATCTCTCTTCTTGTGTTCTTGAGTGAGCTTCCTCTTGTGTATATAGTGTGTGTTTGGTGTAGCAACTCAAGCAAATCCCCCCATCATGTGATTCTTGATAGACTATGCCTCTATTTTCTTGGGAAAAATGTATTTGATAGCTTCTTCATCTCCTAATGTGCCATTTGCAACTTTGTCAAAGGAGTCTGTTAAGACTTCAATGGAAGTGGATTAATTACCTTTGTGTGAGCCATACAACTTCAGCACCACTTTTTTGGGTCCTCTGCTTAGGGTTAGGGTTCCTTTGAACCAATCCGTCCGTGCCCTTACTTCAAAAAGCCATGGTCTTTCCAAAAGCAGAGGGTATGAGGTCCCATAGGAATTAGGTTTTACCACTAGATAGGTTAGTGAATAATCTCTTCCTGCAAGGGTTGTCTTCACATATGGGAGAATGTCCAAAGGCTTAATTCTACTTTGGTCTCTAATAAGCCATTGAATAGGCTACCTACCTTGCAAGCCAAGATCCTTTGTTATCACATCTATGATTATGTTCACTAATGAACCTCCATTAATCAATGTGTTTACAATAAAGCAACCTTCAATCCACACGCCAATTCTTAGGGTACCAGGATCCAGGAAGGTGTTAGCCACATCTACTTCTTTCATAGGTTCTGGGGATTTATTGGACTTAGGGACAATTGTAAGAGCAATTCATAGGCCTCATCTTCTTATCAATATGCTTTTAAATTTCTTTTGATAGCTAGGGGATAGCATTAGCAACTGTTAGAATGTTAGGTTTGGTTTGAAGGTGTCTAGGTCTTTGACCAAATCATACTCTTTAATAGGATCCACGGGCTTTTCCAATCGGCTAGGAAATAAGGAAACCCCCTACTTTTATCTTTCCTCTTTCCTCTAGAAGTGGCAACATATGCACTTCTTCTACTACTGGTTGTAGTCCTATATCCTCTATCTCTTTGACCTTTGGTCCTATCTCTATAACTGCCTATGTATCCTTCTGTATTGCTAAACGGATCTGTATTGTACCATTCTATTCTGTATTGTCCTATTTCTCCTTGGAAAGATTGAACTTCACCATCTTGGCTGAGATAATGTTCTCTCTTGGAACTATGGGTTCTCTTTTTTTGACACGTGTTATTGCAGCAACTTCCAATTCCACCAAATTGGAGGCAAGTTCTTGGGTCTTCTGTTGGGTATCAATGGTAGCACACGAGCCCTGAACTGGGATAGTCTTTTACAATGTGGCCTTCTCCTTTGCATCAACTGCATAAGGGTTTGTAGTCCATGGACCTTCTAGAGTTTGGACAGTTTGGTGAGATATGTCCCTTTTATCCGCATCTATAACACTCCACTTCTAATCTCTAGCCACCGCCACAGACTGTCGCTCTCTGTGATTCTAAGAGGAAAACCTCGGGCTGAAATTAGGACTGAACTCTCTAGGCTTTGGTCCGATATCCTAAGTAGTCATCTTGGATTCCAACAAGTTGAATCTTGCATCTTCATCTTTCTTCCTTTTTTTATGCATCTCCTTCAAAGAGCAAATATCTTCTGTATGGTTCTTCCTGAAATAGTACAAACAGAAGGATTCGGGAATAGTTGATTTTGGGTATATTCAATGGCTAAATGTTCAGCTTGATGGCACTTTCCACACCATGTATTAGATCACATCACATCCCTTCCACCTCTTGCAGGATTGGATATGTTGGAGATATTCACCTTTAGCCTCTGTAGTTGTTTTGTTATCACATCCATCAGCTCCTTCTTGATGCTTGCGACAGAATTAGACAAATAGTTCTTTAAGTTTTCACCTCCTAGAGTACTTGCAATAGGTTTTTGGGAAGCTTCTGTAATCAGTGCATAGACTAGTTGGGTTTCGGGAAGCTTCCGTAATCAGTGCACAGACTGGTTGCGTTGATCCAAAGGGTCCTTTGTTCTAATTCTGATTCAGAGCTCTTGTTGAGACTACGGGTTATTGGTTCTAGTTGTAGGGTTCCACTATTGTTGTTGAGTTGCCATTGGGAAAACTATTTGAGGCCACTATTATTGTGGCTGAACCACTATTTATGGTATTATTGTCTGCAGCCAATGTGGATTCGGTTCAGTGTACTACAACATTGTTCACGTTTGAGGGTAGGGATAGGGAACAGTCCCTGGGACTGCATTTGGTGGGTATACCATTCCTGGCATGGGAGGATGTAAGACTCCTCTTTTTAAGGTCATTGAGAACATTGCTTCAACTTCATCATATAGTCTTGCACCTTCCACTACAACTTGCAAGTTGACAGGCTTTCTTAGTTCCCAAACTTACGAACTTCTAGTTGTAAGCCTCTAATAAAAACTCCCTATGAAAAATTGGCTCTCTCTCTCTACTCCATCTCTCTCACACATTCTTTCTCTCAATAGTACATTGAAATAATAAAGAATAATCATCCATAATCCCTCTTTTGTCATGGATATCCCTCCCAAGAGGTATGTTTGATATGAAGGGTCACCAAAGCCACTATAATATCCTTTGAAAGCTCACTACTATCACTATCACTTCGGTCTTCATTGAGTCTTTCGTAGCTCCTTCTTTGACTTCTTTGAGCTATTTTGACTTGTATTCATCTCTTTCTAAGATTATAAAACTTCCCCAAGCTACACATTCATCCCATAGAACACTTACAGAGCAAACAAAACATAGAGAAAAGCTCTACAGAAGGTCTACAGTACCATATACAAGGTCATCGGAAAACATTTAGCTCAACTAAAACCATTCAAAACTATTAAGAATCATTCAATAAGCTTCTAAACACTCTTAAACTTCATCAATCATCACTCCATCCTCTCATAGAGATAGGGAAAACAAAACAAAACAAAAGCTCAACAAAACCAATCAGAACCCATCAAGCACTCAACAAAACCTTTTAGCACATCATATCTCCACTAAAAAACATCATGAACTTCTCAAACCTATTTAACCTTATCCAAGACACTCTCAAACACTTATAAATCAATCAATCATCATTCAAATCACACAAAATCACCTAAAAATCCAACAAAAAAAATCCAACAACATAGTCATATCAGCCCTAAACATCAACTCTTTAGTTACTTATGTTGGTAATGGTGAGGAATATCATCTTAGTTATTAAAAATATCATACATGATGAATTTATTGTTGAGATGTTGAGTTCTACATGAGCTAGCATCATCCACTACATGCCTTGGTGGTATATTAGGTGGCAAACATGAGGATACACCAGTAATTCTACAACTGGACTACACCCACGTAGTCCTTCCTTAGTTATGGTATATTTATTATGCTATCTTTTCTTTCCTAGAGGATTCACACTTAGTGACCATGTGTACATATGTTGTGGTATTTTTTTTTTAAAAGTCATGTAGTGTACTTAGTTCTTTTATGTGGAAGAAGAAGAAAGAAAAAGAAGAAGATTTCAGCCCTAGCTCTTTGTGTGTGCTCCATTGCTTTTGTGTACATGTGCTCTTGAGTGCTTCATCTCTCTCCCCTCTTATCTATTTTCATAGTATCAAAGAAACCCTATGCTTGTGCAGAGCTCAATTGAAGGCTAAGGTCAAGACATTATGTTAAATATGCGGATCTAGAGCATGGCAAGAGCTATGGAGGATGGAAGATGAAGACAAGAATCATGTCGACATAGACAAGGAGAGACCAACTGTTACACAAGTGAATTAGGTTCCAAGATGGAAGCTTGGACTCATAAAGACAATCTTGTGTAATGGACTGATAATGACAAAGACACTAAGTGAAAGTACAAAGCATCATAATATTTTATTCATTCCATATGAAAAAGTGAAGTACAATGCTTTATAGTTGTTGGATGGCTACAATTTTCCTCTCTGTGTATATGGGATTCAATCTGCCTGCATATCCTGAGCCCAAAACTGCCTCATACAAAGAGGCTACAATAGGTGTGATTGCAAATATCTCAACACCCCTCCTCAATCACAACCAGAAGGTACAAAGTGTGTAGAAGCTTTAGTGAAAGTAACACTTGCAAAGTGTGGGCACACCATAAGCATGGCAAAACACCAAAGGCTGTCGCAAAAAAGGCTAAGTGTGGGTACCATAAACATGATGGTCATCCAGAGGCCGTAGCAGGGGCCTTATAGAGGCTGTAGTACAAGGCTACATGAGGAGTTTACAAGCTTATGATAAAGACATTTGGGCTAGGAAATATAAGGCTAAAAAAGTCAGTAAAAAATAGGATCAAGGACTGTGAGGCCCTTGCGGTTTTTAGCATTTCTTTTGACATAGATTTTCGATTCATTGCAGTTCTTCTTGTCTAGCTTCTTGTACTTGTACTTTACTTTGTTTGCCACTTCAAAGTCTTCATGATTTTAATGTTTCTTCTTCTTATTCTTTTTCTCTTTGATATTTTGGTCCTCTTGATCTGCTTCTTCATTGTGGCAAAAGGGTATGCACAATAATATGGTCTTGATTATGAGGAGACATTCAACCCCATTGCTAAAATGGCAACCGTGAGAACGATGATTCCATTGGCAGCATCTAGAGGATGGAGTATGTATTAGATGGATGTGAAGAATGCTTTCCTCAATGGTGATTTGTTTGAGAAAGTATACATGGATCAGCCCAAGGGCTATGCACATCCTGATTTTCCTACACGTGTGTAGATTAAAGAAAGCATTGTATGGGTTGAAGCAAGCACCTAGAGCTTGGAATGCTAAGATATATGCATGCTTACAAAAGCTTGGTTTCACTATGGGCAAGGCCTATCATAGCCTATTCACAAAGAATACAAGGGATGTTTATGTGATATTAGTCATCTATGTGAATGACTTGATTATTACAGGTGATGATACCATGGGAATTGGAGAAATCAAGGAAATGTGACATGCTGAATTTCAGGCCAAAGATTTGGGTTAACTGAAGTATTTCCTTGGGATTGAGGTTGTTTCTACATATGGTACTTGGTTGTTGCAAAAGTAATATGCACAAGACATGTTAACCAAGTATGGTATGTTGGATTGCAAGTCTTTGAGCACTCCATTGGAGCAAAATGTTAAGCTACTTGCAGATGCTGGGCATGAGATTGAGAATGTCACTATGTATAGAAAGATGGTGAGTATCCTAATTTACTTTACTATTACTAGACCGGACCTTAGCTATTTAATTGGACTAATTAGCCAATTCATGTAGAAGCCTAGGAAGACTCACTTGGATACAATGAGGAGGATCTTGAGATATGTGAAGGCTACATCAGATTATGGTATATTCTATGATCATGGTAAGCCTTTGGAGCTTACAGGATATATAGATGTTGATTGGGTAGGAAGTGCCTATGATAGGAGATCTACTAGCGGGTATGTATTTTCCCTTGGTAGTAGTATGGTCAATTGGAGCAGTAAGAAACAACCTACATTTGCACTCTCTAGTACTAAGACAAAGTATAGAGGTGCTCCACTTGCTGCATGTGAGGCAGCATGGCTCATGAAGCTTCTTGATGATTTGGGCATGCAGAAAGTTAGGCCTATCACACTCTATTGTGACAACATGAGTAGTGTGCTCCTAGCCAATAATCTTGTCTATCATGCTAGGACTAAGCACATTGAGGTACATTATCACTTTATTAGAGAAAAAGTGATTACAGGTGACATTGATTTGGTCCATGTGAGGACAGAAGACCAAGTTGCAGATATCTTTACCAAGTCATTGGGTAAAGATAAGTTTGTGCATTTCAGAGAGCTACTTGGAGTGAAGTACCACACTTGAGCTTGAGGGGGAGTGTTGAGATTCAAGCTCATGTACCTTTGGTTTGGTTTGATCATCTTAGTTGAATAAGGTTTGGGCCACATTGACTCAACCATGGTTACATCTAGGTCACTTTACTTGTGTATGTTTGGTTGTATGTACACAATTAATGTGTGGAAGATAATGGAAATTGGATAGGGAGCATGGCTATCCCCTTCTTATCTAATCTTTGTCACACACACACACACACTCTCTCTCTCTGTTTTTGTTCCACCACTTGCTTTTCTAGCAATGATATTTGAATAAGGAATCCACTTAAAGATCTACGTACACATGTTGTGTCTCCTTTGAAACTTCAATAGTTGCCAACCACCATATTTTATTCTCCCATCGCATACTAAATGGTCTCAAGCTTATATCCCATTTTTGAATTTGTCAAGCTTCAAAACAACTTCCACAGTTGGAGTTGAGATTAAAAGTAGATTTGGATACACCCATTAATATAATCGTAGCAATCTCAATGTTCTGCATCAAATCCACCACAAAGTAATACCTTCCATGTACCCAAGCTTGTAGAATTGAGCCATGCAACATTATAAGTTAATAAGGTATTCAAAATTTTTTGGAAACTTTTCATGCTTGTGTGAAATATGCATTCTAGCCTTTGATAGTTCAATTTTCCTTTTAAAAAGTATTTGCCCAATAACACAATGGAGACATTCATCACTCATCGCCTTATTGCTCTAAGCTTAAACAAATGAGGTAAGATGGAGGTAAGATGAAAGGCTTTATGTGGCTCCAAGGAAGCACATTGGTTATCATATTGTATATAGGCCCATACCCTTTTGCTCAGTTTGTTGTTGTGCCTTTGATTGGTCTCTTTTGTTACTTGTGAGACCTACAATATGCATGATGGTTATTCCTATGGGATATATCTTAGTCATTTGACACATTGATCCTTTGATAGTTCTCAGTGCCAGTTGCATGTTCACTCACCGCCAATTAGAGCTATTCCCTAGCTATTGTAGTTTGTCTTGTATCACTGATTGCCCCTCTTTGGCATTGATTTCTTACTATTGTACTTCATTTTTAGCATGCTATAATTGCAATTTACTGCACTGTTTATGTGAGCACTCATCTCCATTTGACAGTCTTTTGTCAAAAAAGATGGATCTAGAGCATGGCAACTATGGAGGTTGGAAGATGAAGACTAGATTCATAGTGACATGTACAATGAATAGACCAAATGTTACACAAGTGAATTAGGTTCCAAGATGGAAGCTTAGACTCATAAACACAATCTTGTGTAAGAGACTGACAATGACAATGACACTAACTAAAAGTGCAAAGCATCATGATATTGCATTACTCACTGAAAGTGATAGTCAAGTACAATGCTTTATAGTAGTTAGATAGTAGCATTCTACCTCATTGTGTGCACATGGGATTTAGAACATCTCTTCCTGGAGCATACATCATTTGTCATATCTTTCAACCCCCCCTCAAATGATGAGTTCCTACACTTGCTAGCTTTTTCCCCTGCTACATGATGGCATGGCCAGGGAGACTAGCTCATAGGCAGCCTAGTCAAGTTAAAGCTTGAAACTTTACATCTTTGGCAAGGGTTTTGTTTTACAAAGGAAATCCACTAAGGGAAACAAAATCCACTATGGGAAAACATAAGATCCTCTATGAGAAAGATAATTTCTTCAAAAAAATCTATCAAAGTTGTTGTTAATAGTGGAAGCATCTTCTTCATTCATGAATTGATTTTGTTACCATTTTTCACATGTTGTGCTCTTTTATGGTGGAAACGTTCACTGGTTATGTGGCCAATCTTACCACAATAATGACATGTGACCTGATCCTTGTTGTTGGTGTTGAATCCTCGTCCACATCCTTTTGCTCCATAAGTTTCCTTGGTGTACAAGAGATTGTCATTTGAGATGATTTCATTTGTATCCTTGTTTTTAAGTTACTTTCTCCATCAAGTAGAGAATTCTCAATGTCTTAGGGTAGATACAAGGTTCTCATATGGTTCTTGATTTGCACTTGCTAGTAGCACTGCTATGGCTTCATCATCATCTTGTTCTTCTTTAAAGCTGCAAGTTGAGTTTTTACGCTCTTAAACTTGTTAATGTGCATGGTCATAGAAGAACTATCATTTACATCTAGCTTATAGATGCATAAGCAATTTTACTTTTGAGTTTTTAGCTTGAGTTCAAAAGATCCTGTCAAGCTCATCCCATGCCTTTTTTTCATCTTTGATACTGGAGATATGGTGCAATACATCATCAGATAGTCCCTAGGAAATGATGTCTAAATCCTTGTTGTTTATCTTTTTCCACTCTTTTGTCTTGGGTTAGACTTCTTCAATGAACCCGTCATCTTCATCATCTTGCTTCTTGCCATCTGCATCACTTGCATCATCCTCAAATAGATCCTGGAGGTCTTTCCTCATGAGATGGTACATTATCTTTTCTTTCCAGGCATGAAAGCCTTCACCATTGAATTTGGCTATTTGCTCAAGTTCAAACATTTTAAAGAAGGTCTTACCGCGAGTATACTTGGGCAATGTCTATCCTTTTACAATGAGATTGAGGCTTACAAGGGATGTAATCAATTGGGCATTCCACAATAAAAATATTCATGTTTGTCATTGCAAGAACTAAAGTAAAACCAACAAATGAGTTGTTCTTGAATGTGCTAAGAACACAAGTACCAAAAAGCATTAGGTTAGTATTAAGAGATACTAGCTTAATGTCAAGCATTATGATGCTTGATTTCAAGTGGTCTTCTTGATCTTTAAGTGGACTACTTGAATTTAGGTGGCCTACTCCAAATCTTCTTCTTGAGGTTTAACTTGCTGGGAACTGATTACATTTGAATGATAGGAACTCCAGTTGACTAAGAAGGATGAGAAATTGAAGTGATTTTTGAGCTTGAAGCTCAAGGCTATGGTGGACTAGGGTTCTAGAAATAGGCAACTAGTTTTTCATCAGCTACAACTTGTAGACTCAATCATTTGCAAAAATATTTTATGGGGGAGAATCTTATGAAACAATCTTCAATTTCCCTATGATTGTAGGGAAGATCGTGCCACATATAGGAAGAATTGATGATATGAACAGTGACATGTGCAGACACAATAACGACGATAAATTTCATCAATGTTGGGCTGCAAAGGGACTAGTGTCTCACTATGATGTGCTGGGGAGAAGCACAAGGAATCAAAGGAGAGAACTCTAGAAGAATGCTCAAAGAGATAAGGCTTGTAGAGAGAGATATAAAAGCTCAAAGTGTTGTAGGTCCAGCCTACTGGCTATGGCTGCCAAACAGTGAGTGTTAGATTCAAGTGGGAAAATGAAGTCGTGCATTCAAACTAAGCTGACCTGAGGTTGAGCAAAACTAAGAGGAGTGAGATGAGAGCTGAGCCATGCTCAATTGAGCTCTAATACCAAGTCAGAAAGAAAGATCTACAGCATGACAACTATGGAGGTTGGAAGATGAAGATTAGATTCATAGCGACATGGGCAATGAATAGACCAACTGTTACACAAGTGAATTAAGTTCCAAGATGGAAGCTTGGACTCATAAACACAATCTTATGTAAGAGACTAACAATGACAATGACACTAAGTGAAAGTACAAAGCATCAATCAACAAGGCCTTTACTACACTAGAGTGAAGTGATTTGAGAATCTAACTTGACAAGTAAAGAAGATGATCAACGAATCCTAGGGGAAGATGGGTCTATGTGCAGTTATGATCTGTAGTATGTTAGAGTGCTAAAGGAGCGATCTTCCAAGAAGAACAATAGGAGAGATCACTATTCTTTATCTTGGAACTGTAGAGATAAAGCGGGGGGAAAAACTGAAGTTCGTACAGATATGCTTGAAACCAGAGGATCATAAACATTCATTCGCTATATCATTCGATGTGGCATGAGCACCAAATGATGAAGATGTTATCTTGACTGCAATGTGCGACTCCTAGTCTAGTTATTATACATGATTTAAGTCACTAAGTTCTTACAAAACAGACCATGGTGTACAAAAGTAGGCTTCTTGAAACTTCTCTATGCTCAATCATCTAGTGTCAGTATGCCATTTATGGGAGGTGGTGTTACAATCAAAAAGTTGTTGAAGTGGATTGATGAGAAGGCAGGAAATTGTGAGAGGGAAGATCCAAAAATGCTTCGTATACTATGAGGCTCTCGAGTAGAAGGAAGCCACATCAGGCTAGCACAGTTTAAGAGGGAAGTTATTTCAGCTTAATGGTGCAATTGATGGCAGCATCAAACTCTGAAAAACGGAAGGTGGAAAAAAAAAAGCTTAAAAACTTTATTCAAAAGCTTAAGTTTAATCCTATAAAGCTTCGTTTCTTGTCTATAAAGCCATTCAACTTTATTAAAAGCTTAAAACAAATTGAAAAGCCAAAAGGCCTTCAAAACAAAAAGCTCAAACATGTGTTGTGTGGAAAAACCTATAAAAGGAGGGTGTATGAAGTGCAAAGGGCCCTTGCCCTATCCTGTAATCAATTTTGTTTTTAGAGAGAAGAGAGAGGAGGGTCCCAAACAAGTCTTTGGAGACTAGTTTTTGTTGAGCAACCTTGTGAAAACTTGGAAGTTGGAAGTTGGAAGAGTTGTATCAATCTCGAAGAGGTACAAAGTGTTTGTGTTTTGTTTCAAACTCAAGTTTTTGATTTAGGTATTTGTTGATTGCTCTACTTCGTGTATGATTTTAGGCGTACTTAAGCTATAAGAGGCATATTTGGTTGTTTTTATTTCATGTGTTGGTTGTGTTGTGTATGAGATACAATTAAAATTTCCATTTTGTGTGTTGAACATTGCCAAGGTCAATTCTCTCAATGACACTCCTTAATGTCTCATTATCGGGTTGTGAGTGAGGCTTGTCCTCGATCACCGCTCATTTAACATCTCTTTTTGGGTGCCCCCTGCTAAGGAGTGCAGAAAAAATGGACCTTGATTGGGATTTATGGATTGATATCTTGTTTGAGACAATTTTTCGATGGCCACTTCATTTCTTGAATTTCATGGAAAAAAGGGAGAGGATATTTAGTGATTCCTCAAAAAATTGGAGCTTGGATATATCATCCAGCGAATAAGTGACTCAACCCTAAAACTTCAAATTCTAAAATTTTAGTTGTTAGATGAAGGTCATAATTGGTTTGAAGATTATGAAAAAACCTAGAGAATGAGAAATCCTCCAATTTCTATGGAATATGAAGCAATCAAGCAGGTGTTTCTTGACTGATTTAAGGAAATCGAAACTTCCTGGGACCTTTGGAGAAAAAATCAAATTTGTTAGGAAAAAGAGGACCAGGCTATAGAATTTTTTGCCTTAGAGTACACCAAACTTTGGGATCATTGGAACACATCCCTAGGCCCGAGAAAGAGAGCAGTTGAAATGTTGAAAATAAAACATTTTGTTGAAAATTTGTAGGGAGAGGTGAGAACTAATTTGGAAATTAAGGAGCCAAGTACTTTTGAGGAAGCTATAATGACTGCCATAGAAAAGGAGAGAAATTTTGAGAAAATTAGAAAGAGATAATCATTTAGAACATCCAACAATGAAATGAGAGACCAAATATGGCAAGGGGATGGACAAAATTTTCAAATCCTAATGAGAAAAATGCTCAATTAGCACTGAAGGTTGAGGATCAATTGTTAGGTCAAATGCAAAATATGAGATTAAGAGCTTTGAGAGGAAGATCTTGGGGAAGAGTTTCGTAGTTGGATTTTTGGTGTTTGTCTAGTTTAGGAATTGATTTCTTCATTTTGTTTGTATTTTTGAGTGTGAAAACTTGATAGCCTTGGTCAAGATTGGAGTTTTCTAGACAATGGAGTTTGTAGGTAGTTGCCAAAAAATTTGAAATAGGTATGATTTCTTGCAGAGACTCTTGCACATCACAAGGATTATGGGTTCACAAGCACTTCACATTGCACTGGTCATATACACTGCACTTGGGGGTCATCTCCTAATCTTATCAATTACCTCTATGTGATGGGTTGGGTTGATGCACGGTTTGCACCATTGTTGAGCACTACATAGCATGAGGCCCGCTATAGCTTTATGCAATAAATCTTAGTTGCATGCGCACTTAAGAGAGCACTTTCAATGAGCACGCACTATTTCTTGCACACATGAGAGTTGGGATATTCATCACTAAGTTAGGAACCTCTAGTTGAGTGGGAGAGGTGGTTGGGTGAGTTTGAGGGTCATGATGAATGCCGCCAGTTGTGAGACGGGTTGTTTTCTTGGTCAATATCTTAAGGACCATTATTTTCTTTAGTGACTATGAGATTTTGGGAGGGTGGAGCAGAGTACAATGCTTTCTTTCCTAAGTGAGAAGAGGTGAGATAAATGATTTATTTTAATCAAGGAATTGTGTTTGCATTTTGCATGATGAATGGGCACATGTAGATAGGCTAGGCACTCTATTTTCCAGTGCATCCATTTTTTTAGTGTGGAGCATTGCTTGTTTGATTGCATAACATGAATTCGAAGTTGCATTTTTTTCTCAAATCATGAATGATTGAGTAGGGTGTATATTTTTGAAGCATATTTCTACTAGGTCACATTTCATGAATCAAAAATAGGAAGTGATGATAGTGTAAGGGTAGCCGAAATCTCAAAACTAGAGGAATCATCCAAGAAGTAGAAAGAGAAAGAGAGTATTGTGGAGATCTAGCTATATTAGCAATTTGCTTAGGAAAACAATTTGCAAAGATTTAGGATTGTGATCACATTGTAGCAAAAATTGATGGTTTACCCACCATGTTTTTGGATAAGTAGTCCTTAAGAGAATACTTGAAATTATGGAAATGCGAATAAAGTCTTGTTAGTGGTGGAGCAGTGTCTATTGGACATTCTATTAGAGCTACATGCTATATGAATTCTCTTCTATTAACACTTATAGAGGATACTATTCGGATATCATAAGAACTACATTGAATGCATCAAAGTAGATTATAAATCCACTTAGAAATTGGAGAGTGTTGGTATTCAAGGGACCACATATAATGCTATCATGAAATATGATGATGATATTTGCAAGGGCTTGTATGGAAACATTGTGCTTTGTGGAGGGTCAATGATATTTCTTGGAATTGCTAATTGTATGAGTAAGGAGGTGACTGCAGCTTTCATCAAAGGAGGAAGCTTGGAAATCAATTCCCTGATCATAGAAATTCAAAAGGATGCAGTTGAGATTGATATAAAAACACTTGGTTATGGAGTTGATTCTCACAAAAGTCTAAAAATGTAGAAAATGCAGGAAGCATGGCCTTGAAGAAAAGGACTATGCATGCTGCTCTTTAGCTTCCAAGCTTGTTGGCTCTCTAATCATACCACATTTCAAGTCAATGGATTAAGTGGAAACGCTAGCTGGGAGACATGAAGAGCTCATATCGGAATCAACAAGGCCTTTACTATGCTAGAGTGAAGCATTTCGAGAATCTAACTTGACAAGTAAACAAGCAATGCTCCACAAGTAAAGCATTTCATGCAGAAGGAGGCTTCTTCAAACTTCTCTATGCTCAATCATCTAGTGTCGGTATGCCGTTTATGGGAGGTGGTATCACAATCAAAAAGCTATTGAAGTGGATTGATGAGAGGGCAAGAAATTGTGATAGGGAAGATCTGAAAATGCTCCATATAGGGTAAAGGGGCCAATATATTGTCATCTACCAATCTTCCATTTTTTTTTTCTCAAGTGAGTTGTATAAATGTTTTTTAATAATCAAACTATTTATATTATATAGAACTCAAAGAAAAAATGTTGGGATATTTTGATATTTTTATCTAGTAGCCTTAATTACAAACGAAAGGTTCATAAAAGAGGGGTAGTGAGGGGCCAATAGAGTGACACTCAAGGATGCATTGCTTTAGGGTTTTACAAAATCTAAAATATAAAAATTGTACATGGCTCAAATTTTTAACTTAACTTAAGCTCATCTGTAATTTAAAAAATTTCATATTATATTGTTAAGTGACAAAAAAAGCCACATCTTTCTTATAAAATTGTCACTCAATTGGGGTGGGGTGTGTTTTCCTTTTGGAGGGCGCTACTTTATTGGCCCCTTTACCCTACTATGAGGCTCTCGAGTAGAAGGAAGCCACATTAGGCCAGCACAGTTTAAGAGAAGGAAGTTATTTCGTGTAAATGGTGCAAGTGATGGTGGCATTAAACTCTAAAAATTTGAAGGAAGTGGAAAAACCAAAGGAAAAGCTAAAAAGCTTTCTTCAAAAGTTTAAGTCTAATCCTATAAAGCTTTGTTTCTTGACTAGAAACCCATTCGGCTTTATTAAAAGCTTGAAACAAATTGAAAAGCCTTAAAAAAAAAAGCTCAAATATGCATTGTGTGGAAAAACCTATAAAAAGAGGAAGTGTGAAGTGTAAAGGGCCCTTGCCCCACCCTTCATAATCAATTTTGTTTTGAGAGAGAAGAGGGAGGAGGGTCTCGAGGTGGAGACTAGTTTGTGTTGAGAAACCTTGTGGAAACTTGGATGTTGGAAGCCGGAAGAGTTTTATCAATCTCAGAGAGGTACTTAATGTTTGTGTTTTGTTTCAGACTCAAGTTTTTGATTTAGGTGTTTGTCGATTGCTCTATTTTGTGTATGATTTTAGGCATACTTGAGCTATAAGAGGCATTATATTTGGTTGTTTTTATTTCATGTGTTGGTTGTGTTGTGTATGAGATACAATTAAAATTTTTGTTTTGTGTATTGAACATTGGCGAGGTCAATTCTCTCACCGGCACTCCTTAATGTCTCGTTATTGGGTTGTGAGTGAGGCTTATCCTCGATCACTGCTCGTTTAACAACACTACCCTTAGATTGCTGAAGACAACAATCCAATAAGCGGGGGTAAGTGTAAGGGCTTTATAGCTATACCATGGCATTGCTACTAGAAACACCTATATAGGGAGTAGTAGTGACTCCGAGCCCTGCTTGGTTTCCACTCTACGTGTGATTCCCTATACCTAGTGGTGAACTCTCATATGTGCAGTGTCATGAGGGTGTAGTCCTTTGATGTGCCTATGTTGTACTGCCTCTTTCATTGAATAATATAAGAGTATACATTGCTCTCACATATTGTGTTACCTTTCTATGCCATGTTGAGTGAGTGAACGAGTGCAAGTGCATCACACCCCCCTCCCCTTTGCACACACCACAGTACTTGAGATGACATACTTGATGTACACTCTTTGTATCAAATGAGGTCCAATATAGGGAAGATCTTTGGTCCTTTATGTTATGGAGTATGTAAGAAAATAAAGATAGCAAACAATAGTAGCGAACACAAGTACTAGGGAGAATGGGTGATAATGAATATTTTCTCTTAGGTAAAACTCATATAATTGATGGTGGTTGAGGGCTCTATCTACTTGTTTGCCCTTATGAACTTCAATGGTGAATGCAAAAGGCATGACTACTAATAGTTATGCCTACAAGGGCAGCATTTCCTATTTCTATTGGAAGTCAACTAGTCATAGACACATATGGGTTGTTTGCCTTGAATTACGGCCCGTGTAATCCAATTGACACACCGGCCACAATCCACATATGGTAGTCTAAAAAATATTCCCTATATCTAGTTGGGTTGGGTGCTTCGACCCTTGGACCCTCCACCAAGGGGCCTAGCATCACTAGCTTGATTAAACTTTTCCCACTAGACCCAATTGTTGAGATGTCAAGCTCAACAAGAGTTGACACCTGGGTACCTAGATGGCCATTTCCATATTCATATGACAAGCATGGTTGCTACTTGCATCAGTGTATGCTTCGAGTGATGCTTTACACTTACACATGAGTTGGTCCACCTACTCGAGTTATGTGATATCTATCTAGTCATCTTTCTAGTTAGTGTGTTTGCAATGTGGACCACGTGTATATTATGTATATTGTACTCACAAAGCTACAACCAATCACTATGAAGGAGATTGTAAATGATGTGATGCGATCAAAACGATCATCGGATGAGTAGCCTCGTCCTTATATGAAGAAACCATGATCTGTGCTTAAACAATTAGAACAAAGAAACCATTGCCTGTGTTGAAATGACTAAATGAAATACATGCATATTATTTTCACAGAGCGAAGGGGAAAAATAATTGAAGTGAAACGTACTTGGAGGTCATGAGTGATCTTGCAAGGTCGTGGGAAAATCGAATATGACACTTGACTCATAAACTTGCACACTTTATGTTGAAGGTGACGTGCTTGACTCACAAACCTGTAGCCAATCAATAACGAAGGAGATTGCAAATGGTGTGATGTGATCAAAACAATCATCGGATGAGGAGGGTTTTAGGTCTACCAAAGTGAATTGAGGAATTTGCATAAGGCAATGGGAGGCCAATTGGCGAGGAAGGGTTGGCTCTCATTCGATGCCGGCCCACATGTAGCAAAGCTCTCCTTGTTGTGCAGTTCCCATGAGGTTACAATACCCTTATTGTCAGAGTGAATTTGGACATGTGATGGCACCGGCCTGCATGGCCATCTTCATAGGCGGAGTGGCATGGCCAGCATCGTGTGACCAGGCTCCCTGAGCTGCCTGCCAGCTGGAAGACAGAGACGCACGAGTCACCACTGTGGTCAAAAAGCCTCGTAAGGTAATTTAGACCGAGTCGCTGAAGTCTGAACGTCATCATTAAAAGCAATATCAACGGCGATGGGTCCCACAACAGGCCCGTCCCCGCGCGAGCAAACCGGACACGTGGACCAATGGGAAGAGAGCGACGGAAGCAGAAAAGCGCGTGGCCTCTCTATAAATAATTACCCAGCACTCAGAAATTTATCTCTGTTCCCGTCGGCCGAATTGCCGTCCGTCGCTTGTCGTGACAAAGCTCCGTCCTGCATTTCCGTCGCATTCTTTCTTGATTTGCGTTCCGTTGCTCACTGCACACACATACACATACGTACATATATATATACACATACATCGAGAGAGAGAGAGAGAGAGAGAGAGAGAGAGAGAGAGAGAGAGTACAAATATCTTCTATAGCACTGTCAGACAAGGGATCGCATATCCTAGCTATGGCTTCGCCTGCTGTGGACTCCTGCTGCAGCCCCCCCGTCCCTGCCCCTGCCTCCAGCCCCGCCCCCGCCCCCGCCTTCAGCCACACCAGCCTGCCCCTCGACGCCCTCCGCCTTCTCCAATCGCTTGCCCTCAAGCTATGGCAGGACCTCCACCTCCAGCCCACGGACCTCGTCGTCCGCCCCCTCAAAGGTGCCATGACCAACGAGGTCTACGAGTGCTGCTGGAATCCCATCCCCGCCGCCACCAAAGAAGATCGAGAGCTAGGAGAAGGGAACGGCGGAGGAGGGCAACCGCCACACAGAAACGGCAGTGCATGGCCCTCTGCCCGCGGCATGCGCCGCGTCCTCGTCCGCATCTACGGCGAGGGCGTCGACCTCTTCTTTGACCGTGAAGATGAGATCCGCACCTTCGAGGCTATGTCCAAAGCTGGCCAAGGACCTCGCCTTCTTGGGCGTTTCCCCAATGGCCGCGTTGAAGAGTTCCTGCATGCCAGAGTAAGTCACTTTCCTCATCTATTCTTATGCGAGTTTTTCATCCACGTCTCTCAATCACAAGTCTCCCAGGAGGGCAGACTGCACTGCCAACATTGGATGATCAGACACTCAATATACAAGGGATGCTGAACGGAGACGGCATATTAAATGCTATGTCAAGTTGACTAACAATTCTTGCCATCTATTGTGCAAATGGAACATGGCAAACATCACTACCAATCCCATAGTGGGGCTTGTTGCCTCAAATTAAATGATCAGATAATTGCTATGTAGTCATGTGGAAGAGGCATGGCGTTTGGATGGAGACATTCATTTGGGAATTGCGCGTACCAGTCCTTGTCATCTGCTGAGCGGATGAGAGGTACGTGCCACCTAAATTGAATGATAACACAACTACTATTTGGGATTTTTTACACAGAGATGGTTTCTCCATGCCAATACCTATTCAAGATTGGGCCGTACCAGCCCTCTAAGAAAATGAGAAGCATCCAATTGATTATTTGGGCATACTCACGCTTCAATCTTATCTGGGACTAGTACACGTGAGCCGCTTCCATATTAAAGAAATCCCTTACCAGAGTGGTGTGATCTTTTTCAGATCTTTTAAAACACTCTACACTTCTCTAGCTTTTGAAGAATTGCTTGTGCACAGATATGTGACTCGGAAGCAGAGACTTCCGAATCACGTATATCAGGCTACTATGTGAGGTCTCCTGCTTATTTTACTGAATCATTTGATTTGCTGACACCAACAATAGGAGCCCCATCTATGTCATACGCCGGTCCGAAGAAAGTCACCTATATCACTATTTTTGAGATCAGTGTACCAAGGGGCACATGGACATGTATGGCTACTTGGGGCCTGGGCAAGGGCTTTTGCAGTGTGAGAGCAAAAGATCTTGAACATCTTTCATTTTCTTATTGTAGATGATCAAATAATTGATCCACTTTCACATATGCGCACATTCATACTTGCCCATAAGCATCAGCCAAGCCTATGCGTTTAACAGAGGGTTAGGTTTTGCATCCATACTGTGGTATCTTGTTAGTTATGTGAGATGGTTTCTATGCCTGTTCAATACTTCCTCTATTGGTTCTACTAACATGTTCCATCTTGCCATCTGCTTAATTTGGATAGACTCTGTCGGCAGGAGACCTGCGTGACCCCGATATTCAAACAAGCATTGCGGTGAAGCTGAGGGAATTTCATGGATTATCCATGCCAGGAACTCGAGAACCTCGCTTGTGGCAACGCCTGGGGTATACTCTACGCGTCATAATGTTGTTCTTTAAATCAGATTCGTAGTTGATTCAAGCAGCTTATTCTTGGTGCATGTGCATTTGTTTCAGAGATTGGCTGCAGAAAGCGATCACTCTGTGCACCCCGGAGCATGTGGATGAATTTGGGTTGCAACAATTGGGGCACGAGATTGATGAGCTGAGGAGGATTATATCAAGGCCTGAGAGTGAAGTTGGCTTTTGTCATAATGATCTGCAATATGGCAATCTAATGATGGATGAAGTTGATAACTCCCTCACGATCATAGTGGGTTTTGTTGATTTTTGTCTCTTTCTGTGCATGATGCTTACACTCCAGTTACAATCCTGTAGCTTATGATCCTTTTGTCGTACATAGGATTATGAATATTCCAGCTACAATCCTGTAGCTTATGATCTAGCCAACTTCTTTTGTGAAATGGCTGCTGATTATCACACAGATACTCCACATTTGCTGGACTACTCAAAATATCCAGGTTAGCTCTGTTCTCTGTAGTAGTGCTCATTCTCTTTTTTTTTTTTTTTTTTTTTTTTGTTGTTGTTGTTGTTGTTGTAGAGGATGCTGACAGTATAGAATAATCAGACGCACAAGAGGCCGACTGGCCAGCATACAAAAGCTATATTCATACCTAACACCCCACCCCACCCCCCGTCCCCATCAATGAGGTGGTCCGACAATCAGCACCTAGTTGCTGGTTGTGGTTTTGAACAACCAGAGGTATTATGGGCCACCTGTGCGACGATTTTAAAATTACCCATCGATAAGGTGGTGCGATAATTTTAAAATGATTCCATCAATGGTTGTGGTTATTAACCATTAGAGGATTCTACAACATTTGTGTGGATGATTCTACAATACCTCTGGTAATGATGCAGGTCCAGGTTCCCTTTTTGGGTGACTCTGATGACTGTAGCATGCAACTTAAGCAATTATATAGCTGGCTCAATTGGTAATAGTGGACCTTCATTTTCTTTAGGTTGAGGTATTGGGTTCAAGCCTCGTCTGACTGTTGGGCTCCTGCTGATTTGGCAATATGACAACATAAATGCTTTTAGTATTGGCGTGCTGTTGACTAGGAGCAACTACAAAGATACAATGAAATTTGGCAGAGGTTTAGGCATTTCTGTTTATGAATATAAACCTGATTGGGCAGCAAAAACACCTGTATTTTGATTTTCTGCATGTACATACCTGTTTGAGTGCGAATACATGCATGTATGGCTACTTCCAGGTCAGTCAATTACTTGGTTTATGATGTGTGATTTGTGACAGGTTTTGAAGAAAGGTGCAAGTTCATTGCAGTCTATCTTGGTTCTTCTTCTGGTAAGTTTATTTGACACATATAAGAAGCTAGTGTTAGTTTATAGGCCTGTAATCTTCAATCAACTGCTGTTTTAATTATCTTGCTCTTGACTCTGTTGCTGTGACAACTTGCCGTTGACTTTGATATGTAAGTCATTTTGAGAAGTTACAAACCAGCAGAGTCATTTTGAGAAGTTACAAACCAGCAGAGTTAGGGGTGCAACAACTGGAAATTTGTTCTTAGGATGAATGCAACGATCTTCTTGTGATCAATTGGGTCTCATGTATTATACACATGCTCTGTTCAATAAACATGTTGTGATGTGTTGCTCAATCAGGCAAGGTGGTAAGCCAGTTGGACATAAAGAAGCTTGCAAGTGAAACTGATGAATATGCATTAGCAAGTCACATACACTGGGGCCTTTGGGGTATTATCTCGGTGAGTAAGCTTTTGACGTGAAATCAAGTGTTGTTTTTGAGCTTCATTTGTAAGCTAGTATAATTTGAAGCCTTAAATCTGATCAAGATGAGGTAGGGGCATACCCCAGGTGGTTGAAGCTCATGTTTATGAGCATGGATGTGAGTCGGATTCCATACTCCAACAATGGACTGACCTCATTGAAAAATACGCTCCCATTATAATAAAATATCTGATCTAAGATGTTCTGATGTTATTACAGGCATATGTCAATGACATAGATTTTGATTACTTGGAGTATGCAAGGCAGAGATTTCATCAGTACCGCATATCCAAGCCAAGATTGCTGGCATCATAGTGAAGGAAAGCTCCTAATGGAGTGCAAAGATTGCACTAGGCAGGGCCAGTCATGCATCCAGTTTGGAGAAGGGAGGGTGGAAGGTTTACAGAAGCCTGGAGAAGAGGATTAACATGGTGCTAATCTTTTCAAGGCTGCCTTTATGGTTTGTGCACAGAAGTGCCTGGGAAAAGTACTGCAGAGGAGACAATGAAGGTCCCATTTGTTTGGGATGGATGGAGATCAACTTTGTCATTGTAATCATATAATAAGTATATAAGATAAGAAAGAGCCATTGCATGGCAGCTTTCAAACAGTTGAGTATGGTTGTAGTATACTTCAGGGACAGTATTTCCTTGTATATATTGTTGTTTGCCATTCAGTATACTACCCTCCACAGATCTTCACAGTTCTCCTCTTATGTGATGAATGTATGTGTCAGGGAGGGAGGGAGGGAGATTTGTTACACCATCTTATAGATTGCCAGAATAATTTGCTGCATCGATCTCTTCTTTGTTGTAGTCAGTCTTTTCTGGATCATGATGTGCCCCATCAGCATTCGCAACAACTAGTGGCTTACTGTTGAAATGCTGTTCTGTTTAACCTATGCAATGATTCATTTAATGTGAAAGACTAGTTTCTTGGTATAGAAGGCAGGCAGAAATTGCAGCATTCACTGTCACTTTATGTTACACGATGGGCAATTCAACCAGGTGTTGCACTTCCAAACTTGGCACTGCCATGGACTGCTTGACTAAGCACATGGCTGCAATGCATAACGTTTGTATTTTCAATGCAAGATTGCTGGCTTGACAAGTGGATCTATTCATTGCCACTGTCTATCAATATTTCTATGCTCATGTGCAGCAGAAACATGTAAGGATTCCCATTGTGTATTTGTAACAAATCCTTCCAGGGTGATTGGCTTGTTTTTGGATGCATCTAGGGCATGCTTGGTTTTCTTGGGATTCTCTCAGGCAGCTGCAGCTTGCCAACCTATGTTTTGGTTTGGTTTGAGATAAAGTAGCATATGCTTGGATTTCTACAACAGAAGCTGATATTATTGAAAGGGAGGTTGAAGCAGAGTCTTGTCTCATCTTTTGCAGGATAGCATTCTAGGTATGAACTGTAATGAAGGGGAAAATTAGACAATTATTTACAAAAAATAATTGATTAATGCCTTCTATACTAGCCTAGGTACACAAAGATCTAAGAGACCATTTGATTCATTTAGCATAATACAATTGAGTCTTTCCATCTTCTTCAAGCTTTCTCTCTCGGCGTCCATGGCTTCTACTTTCTGTCTCTTCTTTCTCCTCTCTGTAGATCCTATCTTCTCTCTTCCTTCTCTCTCTACAATTTATTTTCTGTCTTCTCCATCTCTCCTTAGAAATGGTATCGGAGCTTTATGTCTTTGATCCATTTGTTTTTCACTTCTTCCATATCTAGTATCTTCTATTCAAGAAAATCCATCTTAGACATAGTACAGATGGTATAGATCCATTGAGGATACATTTTAGTTTCTAGAAGGCTTGCCGCAAGTAGCAGAGACAAAGTTGGGAGCCATTGATAGGCGGAATGGACCAAAACAGTGGGACAAGGATCACTTTATCAAGTTTTGCACTTTTTTGAATACATTTATTTTAACAGTTTGGAGTTAGAGAAGACATTAGTTCTAGTTGCTTTTTGTAACACCCTTCTTTCAGTTTCCTTCAAGCTGCTATTGAAGTTGCAAACATTTCTAGCCTTCTTTCTTTCATACATCATTGCTCATCTTTGAGCAACAATGCATCAGTGAGGAGCCTTCTATGCATCATTGTGAGGAAGGTTATAAGCATCGATCATGACTATTATGTGGATTAGTGATTAGATTTGCTAGTGCAAATTGTGGTGTTGATTACAGTAATTCCCATTTATCTTGGCTATGGCACTGTTCTTCCATATGACAACACATTTGATAAAATTTTGTGCTCCATTTCTCTTCATTCTTCTTGGCATTTTTCTTGGAGAAAACCTAACACAACAAAACATGCATTGAAGCTTTGCTTTAAGCTCCATTTTCTTCCAAAGAGCTTCATTCACTCTGGAATTCATTCTTACTAGTATCTTCAACAGAAGCTTAAAGATTGGAGACATTGAAGGCTATTGTCATCAACATTGCTACATGGAACAGGATTTGGGGCAATTAGCAAATCAACCCATTCTTCCATCTTCAAACTTTGAAGATTCCAAAGGAATATTAAAGATTCATATTGGAGTCGCCTACAAAGTATTATGGTCTTTGGATCATCTTATGTGGAACATTGATCATTTGGTTCTTTATATTGGAGTTGCATACAAAGTATTATAGTCATTGGATCATCTCATGTGAAGCATTGATATTTCTATTCTTTATCGGATTCAATATCAAGAGGGGGTTATATTCATTCCCTTAATCTATCTTTGAAATCCCTGTTGAGCTAATATCCTATTGCTAAGAGAGATTAAATCACAGTTAGACCCTCTATTTTGAGTAATTTCTCCATTAGAATCATTTCCTCTATTGCAATCATTGAGTTCAAAAAGCTTTCTCAGTTGGAATCATTTCATGTATTGCAATAAGTGAATTCTAAAAGCTTTTCATAGTACTTATTTTTGAAAATGTGTTTTAAGTATGATTGCCATTGGATTTATTCTAATCATTGGTATTTGAGTGTTTGTCTTTTTGATCCATTCAATAGAGGGTAAGTGCGCGTGCCACACACACACACACACACACACACACACACACACACACACACACAGTGTTTGGGTTGCCATTTTATCTCTCACCATAGGTACCGCAAGTTGTAGAAATTACACGACGCAACAGGTAAAATCTGTGCAAGAAGTAGAGAACACAACAAATATAAGAAAAACATAAACTACTTTAATTCCAAACGAACTGATACAAAGGTGGCTCTGTCCACCTGTGCACTTTCATTGTGAAGCTTAGATGGTGTGATCCACTTGTCCAACCACATTATGAACCTTCCCTAGTTGGCCGAGTAATATTCTAGGGAATATCCCCTTTACCATTAGGGTTCCTTGATAACTCCCACACCTCGCAACTCGATCCATAGCGTCTCGAGTTGCTACTAGCATAACTATTCTATTCAACCCAAAGGCTCCATCCACAAAGGTTACCTTTTTTGCCATGCGGTCGCATAGACCTCATCTGATATACAAGTTAGGACCCAACCAATATTTGTGCTCATACATGGCTTCTCCTCATAATGGGGGCCTTAAAACTTAGAGCACCATGGATTACCGGTGGCACTTTACGAGGTTGGGGCATAGAGTATATCTAACATCCCCACTCAATGTCCTCCTGCAAGTGAACTATATCCTTGGCTCAATATAGAGTCTTTGAAGATGAACCGAGCTTTTGTAAGATCATGCCAAAATTTTCAAGGTCTAATATGCATATCATAAGAGCTTTGGTAATATCATGCGCCATCCTCGATCATGTCCAATCCTTGATCAAGTCATGCACATAGTGATACTAGATCTCAATGTGTTTGGTGCATACATAAAAAACTAGATTTTTGGCAATAGCAATGCAACTTTGATTGTCACATCTTAGTATTGTTGGATCTTCATTATGTACTCCCGTATGCCATATGATCCTTCTTAACCATTCTACTTCATATGTATCAAAACAAGCTACCTTGTAGTCAACTTTGGTAGAAAATAATATCATAGTTGGTTGCTTCTTATTGATCCAAGAGAAGATTCCTAAACCTAAAGAGAAACAATATTTAGAAACTAATTTCTTGGAATCATTGTTACATACCCAATCTAAAGTCACAGTTTCCCATAAGAGCATTTTCGGATGAATTGTATATGATACCATAGTCGAGTTCCCTTCAAGTATTTGAGCACCCCCCATCCTAGCTTTTCAATGACTTTGTTGTAGTTTATTTGAGAACCTACTGAAAATACCAATAGCAAAACCGACATTTGGCCTGGTGTTACATAAGTAGTTGAGGCTACCAACTAACCTCTTGTACCTCCCAATGTATGTTAGTGATGATGTATGCTAAATGGATAACTTCACATTGACCTCCATAGGTGTAGTTATTACACTCAATCATGCCAACTGCTTTTAAGGTATCCCATACATACTTCTTTTGAGAGATGAAGATTTTGCGAGGCTCTTGCCAAATTTTAATCCCCAAATAATAGTGCACAAGCCCAAGTTTGTCATTTTAAACTCAAAGCTCAAATCCTTTTAAGTGTGATGGATCATATCTTCATAGTTACTTGTAATAAGAAGGCCGTCCATATATAGAACAATCACTATAGACTTTTCACCATCCCTGTAAATATACAAGTTAGCATCTGAGGCACATCTTTTGAAATTCAAGTCTAAAAAATAATTTATCTATCCGTTGGCACCATACTCTAAGGGCTTGTTTCAGCCCATATGAAGCCTTCTTTAACTTACAAACTTTGTTCTAGGAATGGAGGATATCAAACCTTGGTGTGTTACGAAGCGGAAACAGGTGGCAAATCTAGCAAATCAAATCTCAATCATAAACAACTTTATGACATAGATAATAGAACTTAGTGGAAAGATCTAGCAAATCAAACATCTCAACTATTAAATACAAATAACATTATAATATATAAGAAGAATTGAATAACTCAATAGATCGAGAACGACAAGAGAAAAACACATGATTGGGCCCAACCTCCCCCATGGCAAAAGCTATGGTTTGCCATCCTTAATTATATATTATAGTTTTACATGGATATTTGCATTCATATCTTACGTATAATTACAAAGAAAGTACAAACATCAATTGAAATACAAAGTTTTAAGAGTCAAGAGGTATCTTGCAACATGCTGCAGTTGATGCAAAAAAATTCTGTGCTTTGAATCTTGACGTTTTAACATCATCATCGCGTCTGGAGCGTGCCAAAACCCCCAAAACAACTCTTGAAGCTCTGAATTCCGATTCTGAATGAGAA